>NW_027643398.1:0-23976 GCF_032717465.1 Coenobita brevimanus
CATTATTTCTTTTCTTTCTCCTCTTTTCTTTTCTTTCTCTTCTCTTTCTTCCTCCCTTTCTCGCTCTTCTCTCTACTCTCTTTTCCTACCTCCTCTTCCTCCCTCGCCTCTCAGTTCCTTTCAGTATTTCTCTATCGCCTCTCTCTCCTCCTTTCTTTCTCCTCTCCTTCCCAGATGAACCGCTTCATTTTCTGCTCTTCTCTCTTTCTTCCATTTTCATTCCTCTCCCTCCTTTCCTCACTCTCTGTATTCTTTCATTCTTCCTAACTTCTGTTCCTTCACCGTCCTTTGCTCTCTCTCTCTCTCTCTCTCTCTCTCTCTCTCTCTCTCTCCGTCTCTCTCTCTCTCTCTCTCTCTCTCAAACTTTTGTAATTAGAGAGGAATCTTTCCATCAACTCTAAGACCAAATAACTTAAAGAGAAAATAAATGTTTGGTGTGAGTATAGATGTAACTCTCTCTCTCTGTATCATATACCTCCATTTATCCTCTTCTATCCTCCTTCCTAAAGGTAGCTCTCTCTCTCTCTCTCTCTCTCTCCTTCTCTCTCTCTCTCTCTCTCTCTCTCTCTCTCTCTCAGTGCAGGACTTGACTCAGATTAAAACTCTGTCTCTCGTGGGATTAACAATTTTGACGAAAGAATTACTCTTCAGCGTTTTAATGCAAGGCTTTGTAGTGATGCTGAGGATGTAAGATTAGAGAGAGAGAGAGAGAGAGAGAGAGAGAGAGAGAGAGAGAGACAACACATATACTCGATACTGTCCTTTACTTCCCATTTTCCTCTGTGGCAGGTGAATGAACTGCACAGCCTCATAACCTACTGTAAAAGATAATAAACAAATAAATAAAAACGTAAACTATTCATAAAAAATAGATAAAACAAATAAAAATTAAATTCCCCAGTTAATAGCACTCGTATTGCAGCCACACCTCTTATAATTATGACATGTGATTTATGAAGTAAATTATTCACAGAAGCAATTTAGTATTGTTGGAGCAGACATTTCTATCTTCTCTATCAGTCAGTCTATCAATCTATCTATTTCTATCTATCTATCTATCTATCTATCCACCTGTCCCTACCTATCTTTCTATCCATATAACGCGGAAGCACTTTAAGTATGTTTGGAGCAATGACGTCTTTTTGTATTTTCTATCCATATGTCCATCTATCTATCTATCTGATCTATCCAACACAGAAGAAGTTTCATACTTTTGGAGAAATGACGTCTCTATATCTTCTGTTTATCTGTTTAATATTATTACTACTGTGTTTCTTCCACTTCTGTCACAACTATTACTATACTGTTACTATTAACGCTATTACTATCACTACTACAATTACTACTGCTTCTACTACTACTACTACAACTACCACTACTACTGCCACCGCTATTACTACTACTACCAATAGTACTACAAGACCACCACCACCATCACCACTACGACTACTCCTATTACTATGCTTCCCATCTCCAGATGGTTTCTTTAAGCATGGGAAGGACCTACAGTCATAAAGAGGCCAATGAAAACCATGTCTAACCCCTCCAGTTAGGAAACTCTGTCCTTAGTTGAGTAAACTCGTCAGGATATAGCAAGAAAGGATAGATAGATAGGTAGATAGATCGAAAATAGCGAGATAACAGTATGGAAGTTTTTTTGACCTCACATGACTAGACCCAGAAAATCTACGTTTCTTACTCCCCAGATTTCACTTACTATCACACACACCATTGCAATACACAATGTCGTTCTCTCTCTCTCTCTCTCTCTCTCTCTCTCTCTCTCTCTCTCTCTCTCTCTCTCTCTCTCTCTCTCTCTCTCTCTCTCTCTCTCTCTCTCTCTCTCTCTCTCTCTCTCTCTCTCTCTCATTGGTACTCAGGCATCATACGACGTGGTGATCTTTCTAGCCCGATAGTGGTAGTTGTGGTTATGGTGGTGGTTGTGACAGTAGTATTGGTGGTTCTGATGGTGGTAGTGTTATCACGGTGGTGGTTCTGTGATAGTTGTGGTGGCCGTGGTGAGTGTGGTGGTCTGTGGTGATGGTAGCTGTGCTGATGTAGTATTGTTGTGTTGGTGGTGGTTGTGATGGTACTGATAGATGTGGATGTGGTATTGGTAGTGGTGGTTGTGGTGGTGGTTGTGGTTGTAGTAGTGATGGTGATGGTGGGGGTAGTATTAGTGGTTTTGGTACTGGTGGTTGTAGTGGTATTATTAGTGGTAGTAATGTGGTAGTTATTATGGTAATAGTCAAAGTATTATTGTCACATACATATACGTTGTATATTGAGGAGACGCAACAGTATCAGCCCAACATGGACCCTTAAGGTATAATAATGGTGCTGGTATTTTTTGCTTGTCCTACTGTTGTTGTTGTTGTTCTTGCCGTTGTTGTTGATGGTAGTGCTGGGAGTAGTGGTATAATGACTGGATGTGTTGGTAGTGTTGGCAGTAGTAGTGGTATAATGACTGGATGTGTTGGTAGTGTTGGCAGTAGTAGTGGTATAATGACTGGATGTGTTGGTAGTGTTGGCAGTAGTAGTGGTATAATGACTAGATGTGTTGGTAGTGTTGGCAGTAGTAGTGGTATAATGACTGGATGTGATGGTAGTGTTGGCAGTAGTAGTGGTATAATGACTGGATGTGTTGGTAGTGTTGGCAATAGTAGTAGTATAATGACTAGATGTGTTGGTAGTGTTGGCAGTAGTAGTGGTATAATGACTGGATGAGTTTGTAGTGTTGGCAGTAGTGATGGTATAATGACTGGATGTTTTGGTAGTGTTGGCAGTAGTAGTGGTATGATGACTGGGTGTATTGGTAGTGGTGTTGGCAGAGACTAATGGATATATGAAGACAGACACAACTGAAACTGATCTATGCTGTGGCTGAAAAATTGTGGTAAGAGTGTGGATGATGGATTGTGGCATTTGTGGTGGCAGTTGTTGTCCTGTTTGTGGTACTTGTGGTTGTTGTTTTGGTTGAGGGATTGTGGTAGTTGTGCTTGTAATTGCTGTGGTACTTGTGGTTGTTGTGGATGGTGTTGTTAAAGAATTGTGGTAGTAGCGGTGGTAGTTGCAGCCATAGTTGTTGTGATTGTGGTTGGTGGATTGTGGTAGTTGTTGTTGTAATTGCTGTGGTATTTTTGGTAGTTGTGCTTGTAATTGCTGTGGTACTTGTGGTTGTTGTGGATGGTGTTGTTAAAGAATTGTATAGTAGTGGTGGTAGTTGCTGGGAAAGTTGTGGTAATTTTTGATGGATTATGGTAGTTGTGGTACATATAGATTTAATAGTATTACGTCCATTACAAAATAACTGTAGTAAGGATAGTTGTTGTGGTAGTTGTTGACGGAGTGTGGTAGTTGTGGAAGGTGTGGGCTTAGTCCTTGTATGTTCTTTGTTAAAACTATAGTAGGGATGATTGTTGTGGTTGTTGTTGACGGAGTGTGGTAGTTGTGGTAGGTGCAGATTAGATGGTGATGTGATCCTTTACAAGTATAAGTATTGTGATACCAGTTTTTGAATTGTGGTATTGAAAAGAGAGAGAGAGAGAGAAAGACACACACACACACACACACACACACACACACACACACACACACACACACACACACACACACACACACACACACACACACACACACACACACACACACACACACACACACACACACACACACACACAGACCGACAGCCGTAGACAGATACTGAAAGACATACACATAAATAGATAAACAGGTAGACAGACAGACTGACAGATAGACAGACGGATAAACAGATAGACTGATAGGGATAGTAGTGGTGGTGATAATTATAGATGGAGTCAACGAGTGATGGGCAATACCTCAGTAGGGAATAGACACAGCTTATTGTTTATCTCTGGCTTTATTATTCTGTGTCAGACAGAAGTAGCTTGTGCCAGCATTGTATTCTGTGTGCCATATTTCCCTCTCTCTCTCTCTCTCTCTCTCTCTCTCCTTTACAATTCTCAAGACTCCAAAATTGCACTCAGCCATTGAAGTTTTAAATGAATTACTGGATCTTTACTTTTTCTCTCAATCACATTCCTTCTCCTCCTCCTCCTCCTCCTCCTCCTTCTCTCCTTTTTCTTCTTCTTCATTCTTAACCTCCAACATATCATTATTATTAACAGCAAAAACAACAGCATCTTCTTCCTCTTCGTATTTTTGTGATAAGTATTGTTATTATTGTCAAAACTCCCACATTCCTGTGGGAAGTTTTCGTTTTTTTTTTATTCGTTAATATTAGTAGTAGTAGTAGTATCATTATTATTATAATAATAATTATTATTATTATTATTATTTCAAACCGCGATACGCCAAAGGCATTTTGGTCTGCAGTCTTCAAACTTGGTCAACTTAATCTGACAGCTCTCCGCTTTTATTGGTCAAATGTGGTGGCAATTCGTCAACCGGATCACCGGATATCATCCAGAACACAGAAAAGTGAATCAGCCACGCTGTCTCAAGAACCGCCGAAACTAGGAAGCAGAAATTTTACTACACAATAGCCTGAAGGCGGACGCATTGCTGAAAGTAGGATGGTTGATTATACTCTGACACTGCCTGGGGTAGAAAATTGGGATCTTTCCTGATCTACCGGATGTCATTCAATTTTCCATGATTGATAGCTAAAGCCATCAAACCTTGTGGATTTATAGACTGTGATGACCTAAGGTGACATGCACAATATCAGCTACCTTGACCTCAAGGTCTGTTTATACCTCGGCTACTTTTAGGCAATGGCTGTGGGAAGTGTTTCTATATCAAAATTGCCTTTGGACAATATTACGGGGTTCTAGTTATTTATTATTATTATTATTATTGTCATTATCATTATCATCATCATCATCGTCATTTTATCGTTATTCTTACTCAGTGAGACATCGTAACTTTCCATCTTCAGAAATGAGTCATAACTAGGGAACCGGTGGCTCGGCTGGACTGGACATTGTTTTATTCTTCAAGTAAGACATTTTAACAGTACCTCGCTCTAACAAAAATTGCGCTGCGTTGTGCCGTCATAAAATATATATATATATATATATATATATATATATATATATATATATATATATATATATATATATATATATATATATATATATATATTCATAAAACTTCTCATAATATGTATTAATTTTGTTCGCATTACATATTTCTAGTCATGCCATACCAGTTTGACAACATTGAAGTTTCTTGTTTTTCGAAAACATGGATCTTTTTAGTGCGGCACATTTGTTAGTTTCCACAGGCGTGTTCGCAATCATTTTGAGATTTTTTTTTTTCCCGCGATTCATCACAAAATACAAATTGGATTTAGGAAGCTAATTTTACATTTCCAGGCGCGCCAGACGATTCCCTTCACGTTGGTAAAGAAAGAAAATTGATTTTCCAAACTTGAATCAATGGTCTCAGCACTGGCGAAAGTACAGTACGATATTTCTTAGTGTGGTGCACTCGCATAATTATCACAGACGTGTATGCAGTCAATTTGCGAAATCAAAAAAAGAGTCATAGCTCCAGAACTGGTGGCTCGATTGGACTGGAAATTGTTTTAGGCTTCAAGTTTAGAGCATTTTAGTGGTACTTCTTTCTGACAGATATTGCGCTACAATGCGCCGCTTTTGCTGTGTTACGGTAACATGGACAAACCAACAAACATACAGAAATCGGATCATTATAAAGTACTGTAGATTACTGGTCAACAGCCAAAATGGTTCTGACTTATTCTCATGTTTCTAATTTGTTACCCTCACTTTCTAAACTGACCCTAAAATTTGGCTATCATGTAACCTTGATGTACATCATAAATGAGGGAAAATTCCATGAAACATGCGAATTCGTCAATTAAGCGTCAAAAATTTATGTATTGTTACAAAAATAATATGCTTAGTCTTTGATTTATATCACATACTAAGCACAAATCGATATATATATATATATATATATATATATATATATATATATATATATATATATATATATATATATATATATACAAAACATTAATACATGACCTTTCCACATTAGAAGTGCCTCTGCATTTTGCGTTTGTAGGAGCAATTACTCTCACACTGTAAAGTCCAACAATAGTCGCTCATCATGTTTGGACTGAATTGGCCTTGATGTCGGCTCTCATTATGACAATTTCGTGGTGAAATCTTTCGCCACGTTCATCACTAACATTACCAAGCATAAATAGATAGAAGTCCAAATGCGAATGGAAGAAATTTATCTTGAGCGTCATTCGAGCACCGGGTGCATAGTAACTCATCAACATCTAGTCCACAAGCTCCCTTATATTTCGATGCTCGAAAATTTCCTTGGTAATTCTTGGTAAGAACCATGAAGCTCTCCCAAGTAGCCCTTTCCAGCTCAGATAAGCTCTTCACAAAATCCTGATTGTTGAGTATAAGATGAATCTGAAGGATTATAGAAAAAAACCTGCCTTTACTTTGGCCTCAGATACCTCGCTTGCAAGCAGTGGAAGACAGCACCATCTTGATCCATGGCCTTCACAAAGTTCTTCATCAAAGTTTCAAATGAACTGGAGGCAAGAATACCTTCTCAGGGTCAACAAGAGATTTGTTAAGACAGTTGAACCTTCCAGTCATATATTTAGGTCACACTGGGCATTCCTTTTGTGTGTAATGCTTAGCGTCTGCTCTGCTGCCCCATGAACAGAGAAAACACATGTGCTTTGTGTGACCTTGCTAAAGGTCCTTGAAGCAAGCAGATCACTTTCACGTCCTTACAGATGCTTCACTGATGTGTTTTGTAGCCAGTAGCAGTCAACAGAGTACTCATAGTCTTCTCGATAGCGTGGTCGTAGGTACTTATAGGGAGATAGGGAAGTCGATTGTGAATCATCAAGCACAGCCAGGATAAAATCGTGACATGTAGTGTCAACGAGGTGAGTTACAGCACTCTTGGATTACGGATTTTTTATTACACACTATGAGGGTGTTGTGGTACCGACTGCGTTATATGGGGCTGAAACATGGAATATGGATGTAGCAGAGAGGAAAAGTTTGAATGTAATGGAGATGAGGTATCAGGAGTATGTGTGGAGTGACGCGTATGGATCGAGCGCGAAATGATGAAGTGCGAAGGAGAACTGGAGTTGTTCGGGAGATGGCTGGTAGAGTTGAGCAGAGAGTGTTGCGATGGTTTGGGCATATGGAGAGAATGGATAATGAGCGATTGGTGAAAAAGATAACTAGATCTGATGTGAGAGGTGTAAGGCTGAGAGGAAGACCACGAATAGGATGGATGGACAGTGTGAAGAGAGCGCTGGATGCGAGAGGGATGTCTGTTGAGCAAGGAAGCGTGGCTGTGCGTGACAGAAATAAATGGAGAGAAATTGCGAATGAATAAGTGATGACGCAACCCTGAGGGGATATTCTCCAGCGTTTGGTCTGATCAACTAGTCAGGTCAGGTGCAGGTAAGGGGATGGGTCTGTTATGATGTGGCAGGGGTAAACCAGCTCTGCTGTCGGGCCCTGCTGCGGATGTCACTGATTGCATTGCGCAGTTGACCCTTGTGCGGTGTGGTGCGGTGAGGATCTGTCCGTTCTTCCCTTTTGGGGCTAAGATGTGAATGAATGTGTTTGAATGGATGAGTAAATGGGGAGTGTGAAATCCTGTCTCGGCTACCTCCCTTTCCTTGGGGGAAGCAGCCTAGGTATATATATATATATATGTATATATATATATATATATATATATATATATATATATATATATATATATATATATATATATATATAAAAAGTTATATCAAGAGTGAGTTACAGCGTAACGGAGCGTGACGGTCGAATGACCCTACTGTTGGGGCCTTCTCTCTAGCCCCTCTCTCCCCTTTCCTCTCTCTCTCTTTCTCACTCTATCTGATCCTCGTGTTAACGGGCCTTCTCTCAACTCCTCTCCCCTTATCTGATCTAAAGGGAATCTCTCCGACTTCATATACAGCTTGGAGAGGATGTATGTGTGTGATGTAGTGTCTAGTATTGCCATTCACGTGGACTAACCAACTAAGGCTGGTTACTCCACGTGTTTCAATACGTCATGAAATTCTTGGTCGTCTGGACTACGAGGATGTTTGAAATATATCATATGGTTAAGGATTCTTGATGGACTGGGACAACAAGATTGTGGATAGACTTTATGTGAATTGACATTCCTAGTGAGAGCTGTTTACATTTCCAGCAGACACTACATCCTGTACATTGTGTTTATGAGATATATACAAATGCCTATATAATGCCTACAGTCTCATAACTTTCATTCATTCCATAAGCATGCACAGTTGGTACAGAAGGAAGCTCATCTCCATTATGGAGAAGGACTGCTATCAATGCATTCTTCCCAGAATCTATGAATAACCGCCATTTTCCTTTTTGATAAGGACGAGACTTACAAAGGTGTTGCATTAACGATACAACATCATAAGAGTAACAAATCATGTCATCCATCTTGAAGTACATTGAGAGCTTTTCATGTCTATGAGTCGAGATCCAAGGAAATCATTTTTAGGTCTACCTGACTGATGAGGTGTGGTTCCTTGTTCTCTAAATCTTCTTGAAAGTCGTCATCCATGCAACACTCCTCACTAGATTCTTATTCACTTGTGGCACTTAATGACGGATCTGGAACTGAAAGCTCAGAGCCATGGGGTGCTTGCTTTAGAGAAGGTACGTAAGGATACCTGTGATCTTGGACCGAGTTTTTACTGAATTCTCTTTGGTGCTAGTGAGACAAAAGTAGCAGTCAGAACAATGCTCATTTGGTTCGCGCCAAAACAATGGTACAGCGACAGACATACCTGATGGCCGTTTCATGTGGTTTACACCGAGCTTGCATGCAATATGGGGTGCCCACTTCTTGTCTTGATTACCATCAGGACGTTTGAAGTAGTGTTTGTAAGCGCTTCTAACATTTCTTGTAATTGGTCTCTTCAGGCTTTCAGGTGTAAAGAACCCGTAGATGTAGCAGAAAGAGTCTGATGCATTGATACAGTTGCGGTGCTTCATTGCTTGCCAACACAGCTCAAGGCACTGTAACGGTAGAAAAAAGCTGAAATGGAATTATAGAAAATATAAGATTTCCGTTGCATACATTGGTGTCAAAAAAAAAAAAAATCATCTGCTTGATGGTGGGAAAATTTTACCCGACTTTCAGCTGTGGCTGATTCACTTTGAGTTGCTAAATATCTTGTGATTCAGGTACTTAGCTGAAACTGATATAACCGCCACAATTACTAGGTGAATGCAACTTTGCAAGGTATATCTATCTTTATGATTGCAGTCGAATCGGATTTTCCAACACAGGAGCAGATTTTTCCTATGCTATAATGGTTCTCGAAAACTGGACGTGCTGGCGGAAACTGGATATCACATTCGAAGTTTACAGGTTCATGTTGCTTAGAATCACCCAAAAATATACTAGAACCATAACACATTTTAAAATTTATCGACCTGTGTTATCATTTGCATCTGAAGAGCTTGAAATAATGTTACTAGTAGACGGAGTAATAATGATGATGATGATGATGATGCACTTTCCAACTTTTCTTCCTCTCACAGCGCCACCCTTTCTTTTTTCCATTTCGTCAATTTTCTCCCTTTTCTCTAATTATTTTCTTGATCGACGCTCTGATTGCATCATAATTTTACCAGTAACTTCTCTCTCTCTCTCTCTCTCTCGATAGATAGATAGATAGATAGATAGATAGATAGATAGATAGATACAGTATATACTGTTTCTCCCTTGTCTTTCTCTTCATTTTCCCTTTGTCTTTCACTCCTTCATTCAGATTTTTTCTCCTCTTTTCTCTCTCTCTCTCTCTCTCTCTCTCTCTCTCTCTCTCTCTCTCTCTCTCTCTCTCTCTCTCTCTCTCTCTCTCTCTTCTTCTCACACTTTTTTTTTCTCTTCCTCCTCTTCTTCTTTACTGATCCCCCCCTTCTCTTGAGTATCCTCTTGTCTCTTCTCACCCTCTCCTTTTCGTCTTCTTTTTTTTCTCTCTCCTTCTCTCTCCACATTGTTCCTCGCTCTTGCTTTGTTATCCCTCTCTTTCTCTTTTTTTCTCTCCTTCTCTTTTTTTCCTCCATCTCTTCAATTTTCCCTCGCTCCGTCCTCATTCTGTAATTTCCCCCTCTATCTTTTCTCTCACTCTTTCTTTTGCTTCCTTTCTTTCCCGACAATTTCCTTCCCTTCCCTTTCTCTCTTTTTTCACACCATCTCTTTTTCCTCTTTCTCACCCTCTCTTTCTCTCTTCTTTAACTCCTCCCCTTCATTTTCCTCTCTTCTCACCGTCTTTTTGTTCCTCCATCCCTCCACATTTTTCCTCCTCTTCCCTCCCTTCCTCCATGAAATTTTACTTCGTCTCTCAAGTGTCTTGCTTCTTCGCCACATAAGTTTTTATATTGGTGCCCACTTGTTATCCTAACTCTCTCCTCCCTCCCTCCCCCTCCTTATTCACCTCTCTCATGTTCTCTTCCTCTCCCTCCTCCACCTCCTGCTTTCACATTTTATCGTATCCATTATTCCCTTCCTCATTCCTTCCATCCTTCCTTCCTTCATTCATTCATTCATTTATTCCCTCCATTCTCTCTTTTTTTCCTCTCTCTCTCTTTTTGAGTGTGTGTGTGCATACATACCCGTGTATATATATATATATATATATATATATATATATATATATATATATATATATATATATATATATATATGAGTCGAGATATATATATATATATATATATATATATATATATATACACACACACACCTACTGTATCTCGATCTGTCTGCATATCAACCAATCATTTTGCCATTTTTTCAGCTACAATTTTATTCCTCTTTTCACATAATTTCTGTTTGTCTCCATTGCTGTTTACCAGGCACTCTCTCTCTCTCTCTCTCTCTCTCTCTCTCTCTCTCTCTCTCTCTCTCTCTCACTAGTATTTTTCTTTTCTCATCTCTCTCTCTCTCTCTCTCTCTCTCTCTCTCTCTCTCTCTCTCTCTCTCTCTCTCTCTCTCTCTCTCTCTCTCTCTCTCAAACATTGTATTTCCCTTTTCTCGCATCTCTGTCTGTCTGTCTCTCTCAAACATTGTATTTCCCTTTTCTCACATCTCTTTCACTCTCTCTCTCTCTCTCTCTCTCTCTCTCTCTCTCTCTCTCAAACATTGTATTTCCCTTTTCTCACATCTCTTTCTCTCTCTCTCTCTCTCTCTCTCTCTCTCTCTCTCTCTCTCTCTCTCTCTCTCTCTCTCTCTCTCAAACATTGTATTTCCCTTTTCTCACATCTCTTTTTTTTTTCTCTCTCTCAAACATTGTATTTCCGTTTTCTCACATCTCTTTCACTCTCTCTCTCTCTCTCTCCATTACCCCTCCGCTAATACTCAAGAATTCCACATCTTCCTCCGTCCTCCATGTCTTCCTCTGGCCGGAGGTAGTGGAAGAAGTAAGGAGAGGAGGGAGAGTAGGAAACAGGAAGGAGGGTGGGAGAATAGGAGGAACAGGAGGGAATGATGGAAGGATGAGATGAAGGAGGAAGAGAATGAGGAAGGAATGTAGAGAATGGGACAGGAAAGAAATTGATGAAAGGAAGAAAGGAAGGAAGGAAGATAGGAGGTAGGGGAATGAGAAAAGTGATGTTGGAGTAAAGTATAAATTGAAAAGGAAAGGAATGACTGAGGGAAGGAAGGTTTGAAGGGAGGAGGGAAGGGGTAGGGAAGGAAGGGGAGAGTGAGGGAGTTTGGAAGAGAATGAGAGAGGAAAGCATAAAAGGAAAGAGGGAAGAAGGGGAGGAAGCAAGGCGGGAAGGAGAGGGAGGGATGAGGGAAGGATGGAGGGAGGAAGAGAAGGAGGGAGAGAGGCAGGGATGGAATAATGAAGAGAAGGAAGGAGGACGAAATAGTAGGGAAATATGAGGAAAAAATTAATGCCATACTGTACTTCTCATAACCATGTGATATATACCAAAATATGGCATAAACCCGGTAAATAAGAGACGCTGTGCAGTCTTAAGCTCTTTGTGTGTGTGTGTGTGTGTGTGTGTGTGTGTGTGTGTGTGTGTGTGTGTCTGAATGACTGTCTATGGGTGAACAAACTATTTCTCATTTTATCCGTTTTTTACCAAACTTGGTGCATGGGCTGAGGATTGGGCAAGGGGTTGACCTACTTTTTTAGGACAATAGGTCAAAGGTCAAGGTCAAAGGTCAAGGTCAAAGGGGAAAGGTCAATTTTTTACCCAGGAAGTTTGTGGTTCCTGTATAAACCTAGGAAGAAAAAATACAAAACAACATCGGATTGAAAGGGTTGAGAGAGAGAGAGAGAGAGAGAGAGAGAGAGAGAGAACCAAAAGAGTTGCCTATCATAGACAAACTCCATGTTATCAGTACCATAAGAACTCTCTCTCTCTCTCTCTCTCTCTCTCTCTCTCTCTCTCTCTCTCTCTCTCTCTCATAACCACGGCCTTTTAACCATTGTGTGTATGCTCTCGATGATGATGATGATGATGACGAGGACGATGATGATGATGATGGTGATAATTACGATGATAACGATGTAGATGATGATGATGATGATGATGATGATGATGATGACGATGATGATGATGATGACGATGATGATGATGACAGTGGTGATGATGATAATTTCGTTTAGATGCCAGGCGGTACTCTTAATACCATTAGCTCAGCATTACAAAAATTCAGTTAATATTGTAAAAGTGTATTTGAATCACTGTAGGATGGGTGGTGGAGAGAGATGCCTTCACGTGGTGGTACCGATGTAACAGGGCGGTGGAGCTGCCTGGTTATGTAAATGTCCTTCAGTACCCACCCTGTCACCCGAAAGGAGTGCACAGAGGTCACGGTACAGAGTTGGCGGGTGCTGCTACCACTACTAGCCTACTACTACTACTACTACTGCTAGTACTACTACTATTACTGCTAGTACTACTACTACTACTGCTAGTACTACTACTACTACTACTACTACTACTTCAGTTACTAAAACTGCTACTACAGCTACTACTACTACTACTACTACTACAATTACTACTACTACTACTACTACTTCTACTACAATTACTACTACTACTACTACAATTACTACTACTACTACTACTACTTCTACTACAATTACTACTACTACTACTACTACACTTACTACTACTACCGCCAACACCACCACCACCACAACTAGTATTATTAATACTGCTTGTACTATTACTAAAACTACTGCAATTACTACTACTACTACTATTAATATTACTGCTACTACTACTACTACTACAGTCCTACTATCTACCTTTCTATTTAAACTGCATGGATTCCATCTCCTGTTGCTCTCCGCATGCATGATCGAACAGATTAGCTTGCTAAGGCCGCTACCCAGAGAGGGAGAGAGAGAGTTGGCTATAATTTCGGTTTGTCAACAGCAGTTTGAGGACAGTTATTAAAGGGAGCAACAGTAAGATTCTCAGAAACATGAAACAGCTAACTGGACACAAGTCAGTTCGTTTATCATCAGTCTATGATATAAGAGGAGCCCCATATATATGGATGATCAGAGTCAGCAGACTCTTGATGCTACTACTGCTAGGCTTAGATTAGGTTATAAGTATCTTTGGCACGAAACAGATGGCGTTGGTGAGGACACCAAATGTAAACTATGCAATTGAAATCGGCCACACACACTGTGTCATTATATAGTGCAATGTGAAAAGATACAGTACAGGAATAAAGGGATCCTTTTAAAGTGGACTGGTTTAGAACCATATTATAGAATTAGGCTCTTGTTACAGGTCAGTATTCAAGATGGAGAGCTGGCAGTTTTAAGTCAAGTTTAAGTGCGGTGAGTATTAAGTCTTTAAAGACACAAGATATGTAGGTATAACTCAAGCAACACAAACTATAAGACAGGTAAAAGGCGAGATCATTTAAGGGGGAGCGGCCTGGGACTCCACTACAGGTGTGCCCACTTAACGTCTGTATCATTTACACATCTTTTCCTTTCTTACACCTCTCTTTTTCTTTCTCCTTTTTTCGTGCTTTATTTTTAGTCTTCGTTTGTTCTTTTTTTCTTAACTTATACTTTTCTTTTCCCCTTTTCCTTTTTCCTTTTATCCTTAACCCGTTGTTCTTCATTTCATTATTTAGTTTCACCTTTCTCTTTAGTCCTTTTCCCCCTTTCTCCTTCTGCATCCTTTTTTCTTTATTGTGTTACATCAGTTAAACAACAAGAGCAGTAGGAGCCAAGGTGAAGTAAGGAGGAACGCCTGAGATTCTGACATAAGTGTCTCAAGTTCCATACTGAATGTGAATGTTCCTTTACTCCTATTTTGTTTATATTTCATTTTCCTTCTTTATTTTTCAGTTTGCTTTGCTGCTGTTCATTCTTATTGTTATGTTTTCTCCTTTCTTTGTTTTTCCTTTCTTTAAATTTTATTCCCTTCTTAAGAATGTTCTTTTTATAACATGTGTGTTATATGCTTTGTATTTTATATCTCCCATTGTATATATACGCCAGGTGTAATAACAATCACCGGCACCTGTGTGGGGCTGGAACCCACCTCGCCACTGCAAGTGTAAAAGATGTTTGGCCGTCACGTAATTATGTTGTTTTTTCCTATGGAATTCGCACACCCAACTTATTTCCCATTCTTTGTCGTACCTTTTTTGTGATCTTATTGTATTTTTTTTTTTATTATTCCGTATTACCTTCCTTTTTTTTAATTGCTCTTCCCCTTAACTTTCTCTTCCCTCCTCCCCTCTTTCACCATTATATGGAAAGTTCACAACAAGGCGAGATAAATACTACTGTACTACATTCCACCATCATCACCATCTCCGCCGCCGCCATCATTACTATCATCATGACCATCATCACCACCGGTCATTATCCTCATTACCACCACCACCACCACCATTAGGTACACTAGTTCATAATCACTATATCACACCATCACAAGCTGCAAGAGAGACTGGAGATGTTGAAGAAAGGTGGAGCGGCCTGGCACTCTGCTACAAGTGTCCCAAGTTCAATCCTGTGACCATCATTCCTAGACCGAAAAAAAAGTACAGAAAGGGATCCGACCAAGTAAAGACAAGGAAGAAAAAAAAGAAAACAAAAGAAAGAATGGAGAAGGAAATAAAGGTTTTAATTAAGTACACATGTAACAGTCCCAGGCCGCTCCATCTTACTTCATCTCGCCTCCTACTTCTCTTGTAGCTTGTGATACGATATTATGATGGAGAAAAATTGGACAAGATAGAGAAAATAGCCAGAAGGAAGAAAGTGGGAAACAGGAAAAAGACAGATTAGGAAAGAAAAAGAAAGCAAAACACTTAAAAAAGAGAAGTGAGAAAGAATGGTAAAAATTCGGTTTACTTGTAGTAGAGACCCAGTCTGCATTATTACTTCATCTCACCTCCTACCTTTCTTCATTGATTGTAATGCTGTAAAGTTACTGAGAAAGAAAACAAGAAAAGGAAAGAAGAGAAAGAAAGTATGGAAATGAGGAAGAAGGAAAGAAAATGGGAAGCAGAAAGGATAGAAAATAAAGAGAGAAAGGAAGTAGGAGAATGAAAGATAAAAAGAAGAGGAGGGATTTTATGAAGCAGAACACGGTGCGCCTGTAGTAGAGCTCCAGGCCGTTGCACATTACTTTATCCTGGCGCCTACTCTTATAGTTTTATTGCTGTAACAGAATGATGAAAGAAAAGAAAAAGAAAGACACGAAAGTGAAACAACGAAAGCAAAGGAGAAAGAAGGAAAGGACACTAGAAATGAAGAGGTGAGAGGAAGGAGAAAAAGGAAAGGAAAGGACAAAGAAGGAAGGAAGAAATGGGAAAGAATGAACAAAAATTAAAAAGAGAAGGAAGAGGGAAAAGAGGACAATACTGGAGCTACACGCAGAAAAAAAAAGGGGGGAAGAAATGAGAGAAAAGGATAAAGAAGAAACAGTAGGTATAAATGGTAAAGTGTTAACGCGGTACACCTGTGGTAGACCATGACACTCCTCGTTACTTCACCTCGCCTATACCTCTCTTGTAAACTGTGATGATGTAACTGAGTGGGGAAAAAAACTGAAAGATGAGTAGGAAAGATGAAGAGACACAAACTAAGAAAGAAAAATAAATAGTAATGATGAGAGAAAAGAAAGAGAAGAGAACATATAAGTAGTCAGAAAGGAAGAGAAATTTTAGACACACAGAAAGAAAAGTAAGAATGTAAAAAAAAAAAAGAAGAAGAAGAAAAAGAAACACATATAAATGAGAAAGGTAAAAACAAATCAGGATGAAATGGACATAAAAAAGAAGGAAAGAGAAGGGAGAGCAAAAAAATAAAAACCTCATCTCACTTTCTACCTGTCTTGAAGCGTCTAATGCTGTACTATAGTAAAGAACGAAGATAAGAAAAGGAGTTACATAGAAACAGAAAGCAAAGTTCAACAGAAAGGAGGCAGAAACATTAAAGAGGAAAAGAAATGATCAGAAAGAAAGAAATCAAAGAAAGAAGATACAAAGTTGTACAGTAAAATTAAAATATGAGAAAAAAGAATGGAAGAGAATGAGAAAACGAAGATAAAAAATTTCGAAAAGGAGAGTCTAGGAATGAAGGTGGTAGGATTGAGCTTGGGACACCTGCAGCAGAGTGCCAGGCCGCTGCACCTTACTTCATCTCGCCTCCTGCCTCTCTTGCAGCTTGTGATGGTGTAATATAATGATTTTGATCTAGAGTACCTAATGGTGGTGGTGGTGGTGGTGGGAATGAGGAGAGTATATCTATCTATCTAGCTATCTATCTATCTATATCTATTTTATATCTATATATCTATATATCTATCTATCTATCTATCTATATATATATATCTATCTATCTATCTATCTATCTATCTATCTATATATATATATATATATATATATATATATATATATATATATATATATATATATATATTGTTACATAGCCTATGATTTCATCATCCTTTGTGTAATTTTAACACACAGTATGCTGCATGTTTGATCACGAGTGTGTTCTGCCTCAGTCCCCCCCTTCTACCGTTATAGTAGAGTAAGTCGTTCTCTCTGTTATACTTTGCGGGATTTTCAGCTCTCTGTCCCCATGGCTTCATTTGCGCGTCCCTCTTACAAGTTGTATCAAGCTCTGCCAGCCCCTATATAATGAGCTCCAGTCTCTGCATCATTGCCACTTAGATCTGCTCCTCATTTTGTTCACATCTCTGTCCTCCCCTGTACAGATATTATTATTGTGAGTGCTCAAGAAATCTCCAAACATCTAGCAGCTGGGTGTAATTTGAGTATAACTGTTGTTGCATTTTTTTCTTGTACTGTATAGCATAAGTTTAATCTGTAGGCCTAGTGAAGTTTTTGTAATTCATGTAGGGATCTTTATGTCAGTCATTTTTGATAATAGTTTGTATCTGTAATAATTTATCTGGCATTTACTGAGTATTATCTGGTATCTCATTTTATCAGGGCTGACTTAGATAAATTTACTCTTGCTAATTTCGTGTTAATAGAGGCTATTGCAGTTAACCATATATTTAACCTATTTATTTGCCATTACATTATCCTTATGAGTCCTGAATGTTTTGTTGTTAGTTTGTGCATTAAACTTTAACTTGTAATTTTATCTAACTCTTTTGTTTTGAACCTGGAACTTTACGGGACAGTAGTGATTTTTAGTATTCTCACTTGAAGTGTACATTATCTTTCTCTGTTCCGTAACATAAATTTGGCGACCTCGCCAGGATATTCAGGATATTATCATAAGGATATTGCTCGATATTTTGTGACTTGTTACTTATTCATGATGGCTACTATTACTACACTTGATGAAGCCAAAGATTTTTGTCAAATGTGCAAACAGTGTGTGATATAGAAAACAGAACAAAGAATGAACTTAAGCTTGTTGCTCAACAATTGGGAATTGCTGTTCGCTCTCATCATTCTAAAGATCAAATTGTTGACATGATTAATGAAAGCTTGTTTAATGTAACTCCTCCAAATGAGCAAACGCAGATTGAATTAGCTAAGTTACAGCTAGCCCTGCAGGAGTCTCGTGTTAAGGAGGCTGAATTTCAAGCACGTGCTAAGGAGGCTGAGTCTCAGGCTAAGGAGGCGGAATCTCAGGTTCGGATTCAGGAGGCACAGATACAGGCTCAGGCACAAGTTGAACTTGCCAGGATTCAGGCAGACCATGAGTATCGCATGAAACAAGGTGGAACTGGATCATCTAGCTCTGATGATTTTGATGTGGCTAAAAATGTTAAACTTGTCCCTCCTTTTAATAAATCTGATTTAACAAAGTATTTTCAGTTGTTTGAGAGGGTAGCTACAGGTTTTAATTGGCCTAAGGAGTATTGGCCAGTACTCCTTCAAACTGTTCTCACCGGTAAAGCTCAAGTAACTTATGCATCTTTGCTTCAGGATCAATCTGATAATTATGATGTAGTTAAGAGCTTGATTCTTAAGGCCTATGAGCTTGTTCCTGAAGCCTATAGAGTAAAATTTAGGACAACTTACAAGCAAGATAAGCAATCCCATGTTGAGTATGCAAAAATCAAAGAAGATCTGTTAGAGCAGTGGTTAAATTCTAAGAATGTGGATTCTGATTTTGGTAAATTTAAGCAGATGATTTTGCTGGAGGACTTCAAGAGGTGTATTTATAAAGATGTAAGCCTATATCTTGATGAGAAAAGAATAGATAATTTGTCTGATGCTGCAGTTTTAGCTGATGAATATGTTCTCACTCACAAGAGATATTCTAAAGAAAAAGGGAAAGCTGAGAGTAAGTACGTTGCCTCTACTCAGAGTACAGGTAACAGGAAAGAAAATAAAGATGATGTTTCTCAGGAAGTAAATACCAGCTTCACCTCTAGATTTCAGAAAAGTAAATGTACTTATTGTAGTAAGCTTGGTCATACTACGGAGAGATGTTTCAGGAGACAGCGTGATGTGAACAAAAAGGAGTCTTTAAATATTCAGTCAATTGGTCTAGTGTCCACTCTTGAGAGTTCCCAGAATTCTTTAACTGAGTTAACTGAACCTGCTTTGAGGGGTAACTTAAATTCTCATGATGGAGCTCCTCTTTTGAGCAGTAACGTGGGTGACACTCTCAAGAGTTCATGTGCTAATTTCCTGTCTGATGGTTTTGTCAGTCCTCTGGACAGTAATGACAGGAAATCAGTTCAAATATATCGTGATACAGGTGCTTGCCAATCCCTTATGCTGACCAGTGTTCTAGGCTCTAATGTTAATTCCTCTGATGAAACTGTAATCTTACAAGGTGTAGGGAATAATTACTTGTCTGTCCCTCTGTGCAGAGTGAATTTAGAGTCTGGTTTTGTTAATGGTTCCGTTATGGCTGGGTTGGTTGAGACACTCCCAATGTCAGGTGTAACTTTCTTACTTGGAAATGATATTGGTGGAAGTCAAGTGTGTCCAGCTCCTCAGTTGTCTAGTGAGCCAGTGGCTGTGTCCCAGGATTGTGATGTCCCTGATGTGTTCCCTGCATGTGCTGTCACTAGGGCTAAGTCTAAAGTTACTGGTGATTTAGAGGATAATGATGATGATGATGTTATCCTAGCTGACACTTTTCTTGCTAATTTGGACCACTCACCAGATGAGGCAGTACCCCGTAGTGTTGATAATTTGTCTCGTCAAGAGTTGGTTGAGTTGCAGGTTGCTGACCCTGAGTTGAAAGGTCTAGCTAACTCTGCTTACAGTGAAGAAGAGTCAGCCGGTGCTTCTACTTGTTATTATGTAAAGTCAGGAGTACTTATGAGGAAGTGGAGACCCCCAACAGCATCAGCCGACTGTGAATGGGAGGTTGTACATCAAGTTGTCATCCCTCGTGTTTGTAGGCAGGATATCATTAGAGTGGCTCATGATTCCAGTTTGGCAGGACACCTTGGAGTGAGGAAGACTGTGGCACGCATTTTGAAACACTTCTACTGGCCAGGTATCTTCAGGGATGTTTCCTGGTATTGTAAGTCTTGTCACACCTGTCAAGTTGTGGGGAAGTGTAATCAGACCGAAAAGGTTGCACCTCTAGTTCCCATTCCTCCTTTTGAGGCGCCTTTCACCCGTGTGTTGGTGGATATTGTGGGCCCTCTTCCTAAGACTTCTTCAGGATTTTCTTATGTGTTGACCATGATTGATATGGCTACTCGTTATCCTGAAGCCATTCCACTTAGAAACATCTCAGCAAAGAACGTGGTTAAGGAAATGCTAGGGTTCTTCACAAAGTTTGGTCTGCCCAAGGAGGTACAGTCAGACCGGGGAAGTAATTTCATGTCAAACGTTTTCAAGCAGTCTCTGAAAGAGTTGGGCATCACCCAGATCACGTCTTCAGCTTACCATCCCCAGACCCAAGGAGCGTTGGAGAGATATCATCAAACACTCAAATCGATGCTCAAGAAATACTGTTTGGAACATCAGAAAGACTGGGATAAAGGTCTTCCATTCGTTGTGTTTGCTGCAAGAGAATCTCCAAATGAATCACTGGGCTTCTCACCTTTTGAACTACTGTTTGGCCATGAAGTAAGAGGACCCCTTAAGTTACTCAAGGAATGCTGGCTGTCGGAGGAAGATGACGTCAACCTGCTGGAGTATGTGATGAAGTTCAAAGAACGGCTGTCCACTGCTTTACAGCTGGCGAGAGAGAATTTAGGAGCTGCTCAGGAGAAGATGAAGACTTGGTATGACAAGAAGTCCAGGTTACGCCACTTTCAGCCAGGAGATCAGGTTTTGATTCTGCTACCAGTTCATGGGCAACCTCTTCAAGCCAAGTTTAGTGGCCCTTATTTCGTGGAGAAGAAACTCAGTGATGTCAACTATGTCATCGTCACACCAGATCGTAGAAAGAACAAGCAACTATGTCACATCAACATGCTAAAGTTATATCACAGGCAGGACGAAAATAATCCAGTCTGCACTGTAGCTGTTCCACCCGAGTCTACAAGTGAAGTTCTCCCATGCAGCATGAGCCTGAGTGATAGTTTGGGGAAGAATCCTGATATCATGAATGATCTCCAGACTAAGCTTTCTCATCTACCTCCCAAGGAAAGGCAGGAGTTTTCGGCATTACTGCAGGAGTACCCGCAAGTGTTCCGTGCTACTCCAGGAAGAACCACTGTGTTGATGCATGATGTCGATGTTGGAGACGCAAAGCCAATTAAATTGCCTCCTTACCGTGTGAACCCAGTGAAAGTTCCTCTCATCCAGAAGGAGCTTGGCTACCTGTTGGACCACAAGATGATTGAGCCCTGTCAGAGCGAGTGGAGTTCTCCTGTCACTCTGGTCACTAAGCCAGGTGGGTCACAGCGGCTTTGCGTTGACTACAGACGTGTTAATCAGATAACCAAAACAGACACTTACCCTCTCCATCGCGTGAAATATTGCATAGACAAGATCGGAAAGGCTAGGTACATAAGTAAGTTTGATTTGTTAAAGGGATACTGGCAAGTACCTATGACTGAACGTGCTAGGGAGATCTCATGTTTTGTAACGCTAGGAAAGACTTTTGCATGTTCTGTAATGCCAGATACAGATTGTTTTAGAGTAATAAGAAATTTCCTTTGTAAATTTCTTTTTCTTTGTGGGGAGGTGTTACATAGCCTATGATTTCATCATCCTTTGTGTAATTTTAACGCACAGTATGCTGCATGTTTGATCACGAGCGTGTTCTGCCTCAGTCCCCCCCTTCTACCGTTATAGTAGAGTAAGTCGTTCTCTCTGTTATACTTTGTGGGATTTTCAGCTCTCTGTCCCCATGGCTTCATTTGCGCGTCCCTCTTACAAGTTGTATCAAGCTCTGCCAGCCCCTATATAATGAGCTCAGTCTCTGCATCATTGCCACTTAGATCTGCTCCTCATTTTGTTCACATCTCTGTCCTCCCCTGTACAGATATTATTATTGTGAGTGCTCAAGAAATCTCCAAATATCTAGCAGCTGGGTGTAATTTGAGTATAACTGTTGTTGCATTTTTTTCTTGTACTGTATAGCATAAGTTTAATTTGTAGGCCTAGTGAAGTTTTTGTAATTCATGTAGGGATCTTTATGTCAGTCATTTTTGATAATAGTTTGTATCTGTAATAATTTATCTGGCATTTACTGAGTATTATCTGGTATCTCATTTTATCAGGGCTGACTTAGATAAATTTACTCTTGCTAATTTCGTGTTAATAGAGGCTATTGCAGTTAGCCATATATTTAACCTATTTATTTGCCATTACATTATCCTTATGAGTCCTGAATGTTTTGTTGTTAGTTTGTGCATTAAACTTTAACTTGTAATTTTATCTAACTCTTTTGTTTTGAACCTGGAACTTTACGGGACAGTAGTGATTTTTTAGTATTCTCACTTGAAGTGTACATTATCTTTCTCTGTTCCGTAACAATATATATATATATATATATATCTATATATATATATATATATATATATATATATATATATATATATATATATCACCAACACCATCACCAACGGCATCATCACCAACACCACCATCATCATGAAGACCACCATCATCATCATCAACACCATCATATCCAACCCCATCATCACCAACATCATCATCACCAATACCATTAGGACCATCACCACCATCACCAACACTATCATCACCAACACCATTATCATCAACACCATCACCATCAACACCATCATCACCACCACCGTCATCACCAACACAATCATCATCAACACATCATCACCAACACCATCACAAGCACTGTCATCATCAACACCATCATCACCACCACCACAATCACAGCATCACAATCTGATCAGGGGCTTTACTGAACTGTACCAAGTTCCACTCCATGACGGTAGTTCTGTTCTTATATATATATATATATATATATATATATATATATATATATATATATATATATATATATATATATATATATATATATATATATATATATATATATATATATATATCACCAACACCCCGATCTCACCACCTTTCTTCATCTCGCCTCTTACCTCTCCTGTAGATTGTGGTGCTGTGATTGTGGTGGTGGTGATGATGGTGTTGGTCATGATGGTGTTGGTGATATATATATATATATATATATATATATATATATATATATATATATATATATATATATATATATATATATATATATATATATATATATATATGTTGATGATGATGGTGTTGGTGATGACGGTGTTGGTGATGATGGTGTTGATGGTGATGGTGTTGATGATGATGGTGTTGGTGATGATAGTGTTGGTGCTGGTGGTGCTGGTCGTGATGTTGTTGGTGATGGTGATGTTGGTGATGATGGGGTTGGATATGGTGGTGTAACTGATGATGATGATGATGGTGTTGATAATGATGGTGGTGTTGGTGATGATGCTGTTGGTAATGATGTTGGTGATGATGATGCTGGTGTTGGTGATGTTGGTGTTGATGGTATTGTCAGTGTTGGTGTTGTTGGTATTGTCAGTGATGGTGTTGGTGGTATAGTCAGTGATGGTGTTGATGGTATTGTCAGTGATGGTGTTGATAGTATTGTCAGTGATGGTGTTGATGGTTGTCAGTGATGGTGTTGATGGTATTGTCAGTGATGGTGTTGTCAGTGATGGTGTTGATGGTATTGTCAGTGATGGTGTTGATGGTATTGTCAGTGTTGGTGTTGATGGTATTGTCAGTGATGGTGTTGATGGTATTGTCAGTGATGGTGTTGATGGTATTGTCAGTGATGGTGTTGATGGTATTGTCAGTGATGGTGTTGATGGTATTGTCAGTGATGGTGTTGGTGGTATAGTCAGTGATGGTGTTGATGTTATTGTCAGTGATGGTGTTGATGGTATTGTCAGTGATGGTGTTAATGGTATTGTCAGTGATGGTGTTAATGGTATTGACAGTGATGGTGTTGATGGTATTGTCAGTGACGGT
>NW_027643399.1:0-4995 GCF_032717465.1 Coenobita brevimanus
TGTCACACCTGTCAAGTTGTGGGGAAGTGTAATCAGACCGAAAAGGTTGCACCTCTAGTTACCATTCCTCCTTTTGAGGCGCTTTTCACCCGTGTGTTGGTGGATATTGTGGGCCCTCTTCCTAAGACTTCTTCAGGATTTTCTTATGTGTTGACCATGATTGATATGGCTACTCGTTATCCTGAAGCCATTCCACATAGAAACATCTCAGCAAAGAACGTGGTTAAGGAAATGCTAGGGTTCTTCACAAAGTTTGGTCTGCCCAAGGAGGTACAGTCAGACCGGGGAAGTAATTTCATGTCAAACGTTTTCAAGCAGTCTCTGAAAGAGTTGGGCATCACCCAGATCACGTCTTCAGCTTACCATCCCCATACCCAAGGAGCGTTGGAGAGATATCATCAAACACTCAAATCAATGCTCAAGAAATACTGTTTGGAACATCAGAAAGACTGGGATAAAGGTCTTCCATTCGTTGTGTTTGCTGCAAGAGAATCTCCAAATGAATCACTGGGCTTCTCACCTTTTGAACTACTGTTTGGCCATGAAGTAAGAGGACCCCTTAAGTTACTCAAGGAATGCTGGCTGTCGGAGGAAGATGACGTCAACCTGCTGGAGTATGTGATGAAGTTCAAAGAACTGGCTGTCCACTGCTTTACAGCTGGCGAGAGAGAATTTAGGAGCTGCTCAGGAGAAGATGAAGACTTGGTATGATAAGAAGTCCAGGTTACGCCACTTTCAGCCAGGAGATCAAGTTTTGATTCTGCTACCAGTACATGGGCAACCTCTTCAAGCCAAGTTTAGTGGTCCTTATTTCGTGGAGAAGAAACTCAGTGATGTCAACTATGTCATCGCCACACCAGATCGTAGAAAGAGCAAGCAACTATGTCACATCAACATGCTAAAGTTATATCACAGGCGGGACGAAAATAATCCATTCTGCACTGTAGCTGTTCCACCCGAGTCCTACAAGTGAAGTTCTCCCATGCAGTATGAGCCTGAGTGATAGTTTGGGGAAGAATCCTGATAACATGAATAATCTCCAGACTAAGCTTTCTCATCTACCTCCCCAAGGAAAGGCAGGAGTTTTCGGCATTACTGCAGGAGTACCCGCAAGTGTTCCGTGCCACTCCAGGAAGAACCACTGTGTTGATGCATGATGTCGATGTTGGAGACGCAAAGCCAATTAAATTGCCTCCTTACCGTGTGAACCCAGTGAAAGTTCCTCTTATCCAGCAGGAGCTTGGCTACCTGTGGACCACAAGATGATTGAGCCCTGTCAGAGCGAGTGGAGTTCTCCTGTCACTCTGGTCCCTAAGCCAGGTGGGTCACAGCGGCTTTGCATCGACTACAGACGTGTTAATCAGATAACCAGAACAGACACTTACCCTCTCCCTCATGTGGAAGATTGCATAGACAAGATCGGAAAGGCTAGGTACATAAGTAAGTTTGATTTGTTAAAGGGATACTGGCAAGTACCTATGACTGAACGTGCTAGGGAGATCTCATGTTTTGTAACACTAGGAAAGGCTTTTGCATGTTCTGTAATGCCATATGGCATGAAGAATGCACCAGCCACATTTCAGAAGCTCATGAATGTTGTAACAGAGGGTTTGGCAGGGTGTGTTGTTTATATTGATGATGTATTAATCTTCAGTGACAACTGGAAAGATCACCTATGCCATGTCAGTAAATTTCTAATTGACCTTTTAGTTCATGCTAATCTTGTAGCTAATTTATCAAAGTGTGAGTTTGGTCAAGCTAAAGTTCAGTACCTTGGGTATGTAATTGGTGATGGACATGTTGCACCACCAGGAGCTAAGGTTCAGGTTATAAGTGATCTTCCCAGACCTAAAAGTAGGAAAGAGCTACAGAGATTTTTGGGAATGGTAGGTTATTACAGGAGATTTGTTCTTAACTTTTCAATTCTTGTATCACCACTTACAGACCTACTGAAAAAGGGAGTTAAATTTGTCTGGACCGATAACTGTGAATCCTCTTTCAACAAACTTAAAGCTATTCTATTAAGTCAGCCAGTGCTCGCTACTCCAAATTTTGCTAAGCCTTTTAAGATGGCTGTTGACGCAAGTGATACAGGAGCTGATGCTGTTTTGCTGCAAGAGGATGATCAGGGTATTGAACATCCTGTATCTTATTACAGTAAGAAGTTCACTCCACCTCAAAAGAACTACTCAACTATTGAGAAAGAGCTTTTGGCCTTGATTTTGGGTTTACAGCATTTTTCATTTTATTTGTGTTCTGGTTTTGACCCCATAGTCATTTATACCGATCATAACCCACTGAAATTCCTTAGTAAGTTTAAAGATAAAAATCAGAGATTGACAAGATGGAGTCTACTTCTTCAGGAGTATTCATTAGACATACAACATGTCAAGGGGAAAGAAAATGTTATTGCAGATTGCTTATCTAGACTTTAGACAGATTGTTTTAGAGTAATAAGAAATTTCCTTTGTAAATTTCTTTTTCTTTGTGGGGAGGTGTTACATAGCCTATGATTTCATCATCCTTTGTGTAATTTTAACGCACAGTTGCTGCATGTTTGATCACGAGCGTGTTCTGCCTCAGTCCCCCCCTTCTACCATTATAGTAGAGTAAGTCGTTCTCTTTGTTATTCAGAGCGGGATTTTCAGCTCTTTGTCCCCATGGCTTCATTTGCGCGTCCTTCTTGCAAGTTGTATCAAGCTCTGCTGGCCCCTATATAATGAGCTCAGTCTCTGCATCATTGCCACTTAGATCTGCTCCTCATTTTGTTCACATCTCTGTCCTCCCCTGTACAGATATTATTATTGTGAGTGCTCAAGAAATCTCCAAACATCTAGCAGCTGTGTGTAATTTGAGTATAAGTGTTGTTGCATTTTTCTTGTACTGTGTAGTATAAGGTTGATTCTTGGGCCTAGTGAGGTTTTTGATTAATGTTGGGTTTTATGTCAGTCATTTTTTATAATAGTTTGTATCTGTAATAATTTATCTGGCATTCACTGAGTATTATCTGGTATTTCATTTTATCAGGGCTGACTTAGATAAATTTACTCTTGCTAATTTCGTGTTAATAGAGGCTATTGCAGTTAACCATATATTTAACCTGTTTATTTGCCATTACATTATCCTTATGAGTCCTGAATGTTTTGTTGTTAGTTTGAGCATTAAACTTTAACTTCTAATTTTACCTAACTCTTTTGTTTTGAACCTGGAACTTTACGAGACAGTAGTGACTCTTAGTATTCTCACTTAAATTGTACGTTATCTTTCTCTGTTCCGTAACATAAATTTGGCGACCCTGCCAGGATATTCAGGATATTATCATAAGGATATTGCTTGATATTTTGTGACTGTTACTTATTCATGATGTCTACTATTACTACACTTCATGAAGCCAAAGATTTTGTGTCAAATGTGCAAACAGTGTGTGATGTAGAAAACAGAACAAAGAATGAACTTAAGCTTGTTGCTCAACAATTGGGAATTGCTGTTCGCTCTCATCATTCTAAAGATCAAATTGTTGACATGATTAATGAAAGCTTGTTTAATGTAACTCCTCCAAATGAGGAAACGCAGATTGAATTAGCTAAGTTACAGCTAGCCCTGCAGGAGGCTAAGGCTAAGGAGGCGGAGGCTCGTGTTAATGAGGCAAATGCTCGTATTCAAGAGGCACAGGTAAAGGCTCAGGCACAAATTGAACTTGCCAGGATTCATGCAGACCATGAGTATCGCATGAAACAAGGTGGAACTGGATCATCTAGCTCTGATGATTTTGATGTGGCTAAAAATGTTAAACTTGTCCCTCCTTTTAATGAATCTGATTTAACAAAGTATTTTCAGTTGTTTGAGAGGGTAGCTACAGGTTTTAATTGGCCTAAAAAGTATTGGCCAGTACTCCTTCAAACTGTTCTCACCGGTAAAGCTCAAGTAACTTATGCATCTTTGCCTCAGGATCAATCTGATAATTATGATGTAGTTAAGAGCTTGATTCTTAAGGCCTATGAGCTTGTTCCTGAAGCCTATAGAGTAAAATTTAGGACAACTTACAAGCAAGATAAGCAATCCCATGTTGAGTATGCAAAAATCAAAGAAGATCTGTTAGAGCAGTGGTTAAATTCTAAGAATGTGGATTCTGATTTTGGTAAATTTAAGCAGATGATTTTGCTGGAGGATTTCAAAAGGTGTATTTATAAAGATGTAAGCCTATATCTTGATGAGAAAAGAATATATAATTTGTCTGATGCTGCAGTTTTAGCTGATGAATATGTTCTCACTCACAAGAGATATTCTAAAGAAAAAGGGAAAGCTGAGAGTAAGTACGTTGCCTCTACTCAGAGTACAGGTAACAGGAAAGAGAATAAAGATGATGTTTCTCAGGAAGTAAATACCAGCTTCACCTCTAGATTTCAGAAAAGTAAATGTACTTATTGTAGTAAGCTTGGTCATACTACGGAGAAATGTTTCAGGAGACAGCGTGATGTGAACAAAAAGGAGTCTTTAAATATTCAGTCAATTGGTCTAGTGTCCACTCTTGAGAGTTCCCAGAATTCTTTAACTGAGTTAACTGAACCTGCTTTGAGGGGTAACTTAAATTCTCATGATGGAGCTCCTCTTTTGAGCAGTAACGTGGGTGACACTCTCAAGAGTTCATGTGCTAATTTCCTGTCTGATGGTTTTGTCAGTCCTCTGGACAGTAATGACAGGAAATCAGTTAAAATATATCGTGACACAGGTGCTTGCCAATCCCTTCTGGTGACCAGTGTTCTAGGCTCTAATGTTAATTCCTCTGATGAAACTGTAATCTTACAAGGTGTAGGGAATAATTACTTCTCTGTCCCTCTGTGCAGAGTGAATTTAGAGTCTGGTTTTGTTAATGGTTCTGTTATGGTTGGGTTGGTTGAGACACTCCCAATGTCAGGTGTAACTTTCTTACTTGGAAATGATATTGGTGGAAGTCAAGTGTGTCCAGCTCCTCAGTTGTCTAGTGAGCCAGTGGCT
>NW_027643400.1:0-11111 GCF_032717465.1 Coenobita brevimanus
CATCTCAGCAAAGAACAGACTGGTTAAGGAAAATGCTACGGAGTTCTTCACAAAGTTTGGTCTGCCCAAGGAGGTACAGTCAGACCGGAGGAAGTAATTTCATGTCAAACGTTTTCAAGCAGTCTCTGAAAGGAGTTGGGCATCACCCAGATCACGTCTTACCAGCTTACCATCCCCATACTCCAAAGGAGCGTTGGAGAGATATCATCAAACACTCAAATCCAATGCTCAAGAAATACTGTTTGGAACATCAGAAAGACTGGGATAAAGGTCTTCCATTCGTTGTGTTTGCTGCAAGAGAATCTCCAAATGAATCACTGGGCCTTCTCACCTTTTGAACTACTGTTTGGCCATGAAGTAAGAGGACCCCTTAAGTTACTCAAGGAATGCTGGCTGTCGGAGGAAGATGACGTCAACCTGCTGGAGTATGTGATGAAGTTCAAAGAACGGCTGTCCACTGCTTTACAGCTGGCGAGAGAGAATTTAGGAGCTGCTCAGGGAGAAGATGAAGACTTAGGTATGATAAGAAGTCCAGGTTACGCCACTTTCAGCCAGGAGATCAGAGATTTTGATTCTGCTACCAGTACATGGGCAACCTCTTCAAGCCAAGTTTAGTGGTCCTTATTTCCCGTGGAGAAGAAACTCAGTGATGTCAACTTATGTCATCGCTTACACACCAGATCGTAGAAAGAGCAAGCAAACTATGTCACATCAACATGCTAGAAGATTATATCACAGGCGGGACGAAAATAATCCATTACTGCACTGTAGCTATGTTCCACCCGAGTCTACAAAGTGAAGTTCTCCCATGCAGTATGAGCCTGAGTGATAGTTTGGGGAAGAATCCTGATATCATGAATGATCTCCAGACTAAGCTTTCTCATCTACACTCCCAAGGAAAGGCAGGAGTTTTTAAGGCATTACTGCAGGAGTACCCTTAAGTGTTCCGTGCCACTCCAGGAAGAACCACTGTGTTGATGCATGATGTCGATGTTGGAGAAGCAAAGCCAATTAAATTGCCTCCTTACCGTGTAGAACCCAGTGAAAGTTCCTCTTATCCAGCAGGAGCTTGGCTACCTGTGGACCACAAGATGATTGAGTCCCTGTCAGAGCAGTGGAGTTCTCCTGTCACTCTGGTCCCTAAGCCAGGTGGGTCACAGCGGCTTTGCATCGACTACAGACATGTTAATCAGATAACCAGAACAGACACTTACCCTCTCCCTCATGTGGAAGATTGCATGAGACAAGATCGGAAAGGCTAGGTACATAAGTAAGTTTGATTTGTTAAAGGGATACTGGCAAGTACCTATGACTAGAACGTGCTAGGGAGATCTCATGTTTTGTAACACTAGGAAAGGCTTTTGCATGTTCTGTAATGCCATATGGCATGAAGAATGCACCAAGCCACATTTCAGAAGCTCATGAATGTTGTAACAGAGGGTTTTCTGGCAGGGTGTGTTGTTTATATTGATGATGTATTAATCTTCAGTGGACAGCACTGGAAAGATCACCTATGCCATGTCAGTAAATTTCATTCCTTGACCGTTTAGTTCAGTGCTAATCTTAGTAGCTAATTTATCAAAGTGTGAGTTTTGGTCAAGCTAAAGTTCAGTACCTTGGGTATGTAATTGGTGATGGACATGTTGCACCACCAAGGAGCTAAGGTTCAGGTTATAAAGTGATCTTCCCAGACCTAAAGAAGTAGGAAAGAGCTACAGAGATTTTTGGGAATTGAGTAGGTTAGGTTACAGGAGATTTGTTTCTTAACTTTTCAATTCTTGTATCACCACTTACAGACCTACTGAAAAAGGGAGTTAAATTTGTCTGGACCGATAACTGTGAATCCTCTTTCAACAAACTTAAAGCTATTCTATTAAGTCAGCCAGTGCTCGCTACTCCAAATTTTGCTAAGCCTTTTAAGATGGCTGTTGGTACGCAGTGGATACAGGAGCTGATGCTGTTTTGCTGCAAGAGGATGATCAGGGTATTGAACATCCTGTATCTTATTACAGTAAGAAGTTTCACTCCACCTCAAAAGAACTACTCAACTATTGAGAAAGAGCTTTTGGCCTTGATTTTGGGTTTACAGCAGTTTTTCATTTTATTTTGTGTTCTGGTTTTTGACCCCATGAGTCATTTATACCGATCATAACCCACTGAAATTCCTTAAGTAAGGTTTAAAAGATGCTAAAATCGAGAGATTGACAAGATGGAGTCTACTTCTTGGGAGTATTCATTAGACATACAACATGTCAAGGGGAAAGAAAATGTTATTGCAGATTGCTTATCTAGACTTTAGACAGATTGTTTTAGAGTAATAAGAAATTTCCTTTTGTAAATTTCTTTTTCTTTGTTAAGGGGAGGTGTTACATAGCCTATGATTTCATCATCCTTTGTGTAATTCTTAACGCACAGTTGCTTTCGCATGTTTGAAGTCACGAGCGTGTTCTGCCTCCAAGTCCCCCTTCTACCGTTATAGTAGAGTAAGTCGTTCTCTTTGTTATTCAGAGCGGATTTTCAGCTCTTTTGTCCCCATGGCTTCATTTAACGCGCTGTCCTTCTTACAAGTTGTATCAAGCTCTGTTGGCCCCTATATAATGAGCTCAGTCTCTGCATCATTGCCACTTAGATCTGCTCCTCGATTTTGTTCACATCTCTGTCCTCCCCTGTACAGATATTATTATTATTGTGAGTGCTCAAGAAATCTCCAAACATCTTTTGAAGCATGCTGTGTGTAATTTGAGAGTATAAGTGTTGTTGCATTTTTTCTTGTACTGTGTAGTATAAGGTTGATTCTTGGGCCTAGTGAGGTTTTTGATTAATGTTGGGTTTTATGTCAGTCATTTTTTATAATAGTTTGTATCTGTAATAATTTATCTGGCATTCACTGAGTACCTTATCTGGTATTTCATTTCTTTATCAGGGCTGACTTAGATAAAATTTACTCTTGTGCCTAATTTCACGTGTTAATAGAGGCTATTGCAGTTAACCATATATTTAACCTGTTTATTTTGCCATTACATTATCCTTATGAGTCCTGGAATGTTTTGTTGTTAGTTTGAGCATTAAACTTTAACTTCTAATTATTTACCTAACTCTTTTGTTTTGAACCTGGAACTTTGAGACAGTAGTGACTCTTAGTATTCTCACTTAAATTGTACGTTATCTTTCTCTCGTTCCGTAAGCATAAAGATTTGGCTGACCCGGTGCCAGGATATTCAGGATATTATCATAAGGATATTGCTTGATATTTTGTGACTGTTACTTATTCATGATGTCTACTATTACTACACTTGCGATGAAGCCAAAGATTTTAAAAGTGTCAAATGTGCAAACAGTTATTGTGATGTAGAAAACAGAACAAAGAATGACAGACTTAAGCTTGTTGCCTGCAACAATTGGGAATTGCTGTTCGCTCTCATCATTCTAAAGATCAAATTGTTGACATGATTAATGAAAGCTTGTTTTAATGTAACTCCTCCAAATGAGGAAACGCAGATTGAATTAGCTAAGTTACAGCTAGCCCTGCAGGAGGCTAAGGCTAAGGAGGGCGGAGGCTCGTGTTAATGAGGCAAATGCTCGTATTCAAGAGGCACAGGTAAAGGCTCGAAGGCACAAATTGAACTTGCCAGGATTCCATGCAGACCATGCAGTGATCAGCAGCAGAAATGCAAGGGTGGAACTGGATAAAAATCTAGCTCTGAAAGTGATTTTTGCATGTGGCCAAAAAAAAATGTTAAACTTGTCCCTCCTTTTAATGAATCTGATTTAACAAAGTATTTTCAGTTGTTTGAGAGGGTAAGCTACAGGTTTTAATTGGCCTAAAAAGTATTGGGCCAGTACTCCTTCAAACTGTTCTCACCGGTAAAGCTCAAGTAACTTATGCATTCTCTTGCCTCAGGATCAATCTGATAATTATGATGTAGTTAAGAGCTTGATTCTTAAGGCCTATGGAAGCTTGTTCCTGAAGCCTATGTAGAGTAAAATTTAGGACAAACTTACCAAGCAAGATAAGCAATCCTACATGTTGAGTATGCAAAAATCAAAAGCAGAAGATCTGTTAGAGCAGATGGTTAAATTCTAAGAATGTGGATTCTGATTTTGGTAAATTTAAGCAGATGATTTTGCTGGAGGATTTCAAAAGGTGTATTTATAGAAGATGTAAGCCTATATCTTGATGAGAAAAGAATATATAATTTGTCTAGATGCTGCAGTTTTAGCTGATGAATATGTTCTCACTCACAAGAGATATCTCTAAAGAAAAAGGGAAAGCTGAGAGTAAGTAACGTTTGCCTCTACTCAGAGTACAGGTAACAGGAAAGAGAATAAAGATGATGTTTCTCAGGAAGTAAATACCAGCTTCACCTCTAGATTTCAGAAAAGTAACATGTACTTATTGTAGTAAGCTTGAATGCAGTCATACTTTACGGAGAAATGTTTCAGGAGACAGCGTGATGTGAAATACAAAAAGGAGTCTTTAACATCTTCAGTCAATTGGTCTGAAGTGTCCACTCTTGAGAGTTCCCAGAATTCTTTAACTGAGTTAACTGAACCTGCTTTGAAGGGTAACTTAAATTTCTCATGATGGAGCTCCTCTTTTGAGCAGTGGCAACGTGGGTGACACTCTCAAGAGTTCATGTGTACTAATTTCCTGTCTGATGGGTTTTGTCAGTCCCTCTGGACAGTAATGACAGTGAAATCCAGTTAAAATATATCGTGACACAGGTGCTTCTGCCAATCTCCTTTCTGGTGACCAGTGTTCTCTAGGCTCTAATGTTAATTCCTCTGGATGAAACTGTAATCTTACAAGGTGTGAGGGAATAATTACTGCCCTCTGTCCCTCTGTGCAGGGAGTGAATTTAGAGCTTCTCTGGTTTTGTTAATGGTTCTGTTTCTCTATGGTTGGGTTGGTTGAGACACTCCCAATGTCAGGTGTAACTTTCTTACTTGGAAATGATATTGTGGTGGAAGTCAAGTTGTGTCCAGCTCCTCAGTTGTCTAGTGAGCCAGTGGCTGCGGCCCAGGATTGTGATGTCCCTGATGTTGTTCCCTGCATGTGTCTGTCACTAGGGCTAAGTCTAAAGTTACTGGTGATTTAGAGGATAATGATGATGATGGTGTTATCCCTAGCAGGCTTTGACACTTTTCTTGCCTAATTTGGACCACTCACCAGATGAGGCAGTACCCCGTCAGTGTTGATAATTTGTCTCGTCCAAGAGTTGGTTGAGTTGCAGGTTGCTGACCCTGAGTTGAAAGGTCTTAGCAGCTAACTCTGCTTACAGTGAAGAAGAAGTCAGCCGGTGCTTCCTACTTGTTATTATGTAAAGTCAGGAGTACTTATGAGGAAGTGGAGACCCCCAACAGCATCAGCCGACTGTGAATGTGGGAGGTTGTACATCAAGTTATCATCCCTCACGTGTTTGTAGGCAGGGATATCATTCGAGGTGGCTCCATGATTCCAGTTTTGGCAGGACACCTTGGAGTGAGGAAGACTGTGGCACGCATTTTGAAACACTTCTACTGGCCAGGTATCTTCAGGGATGTTTCCTGGTATTGTAAGTCTTGTCACACCTGTCAAGTTGTGGGGAAGTGTAATCAGACCGAAAAAGGTTGCACCTCTAATTTTACCATTCCTCCCTTTTGAAGGCGCTTTCACCCGTGTGTTGGTGGATATTGTGGGCCCTCTTCCTAAGACTTCTTCAGGATTTTCTTATGTGTTGACCATTTGCTTGATATGGCTACTCGTTATCCTGAAGCCATTCCACATAGAAACATCTCAGCAAAGAACGTGGTTAAGGAAATGCTAGGGTTCTTCACAAAGTTTGGTCTGCCCAAGGAGAATGGGCCAGTCAGACCGGGGAAGTAATTTCATGTCAAACGTTTGCTCAAGCAGCTCTCTACGAAAAGAGTTGGGCATCACCCAGATCACGTCTTCAGCTTACCATCCCCATACCCAAGAAGAGACGTTGGAGAGATATCATCAAACACTCAAATCAATGCTCAAGAAATACTGTTTGGAACATCAGAAAAGGAGCTGGGATACAAAGGTCTTCCCATTCATGGTTGTGTTTGCTGCAAGAGAATCTCCAAATGAATCACTGAGGCTTCTCACCTTTTGAACTACTGTTTGGCCATGAAGTAAGAGGACCCTTAAGTTACTCAAGGAATGCTGGCTGTCGGAGGAAGATGACGTCAACCTGCTGGAGTATGTGATGAAGTTCAAAGAACGGCTGTCCACTGCTTTACAGCTGGCGAGAGAGAATTTAGGAGCTGCTCAGGAGAAGATGAAGACTTGGTATGATAAGAAGTCCAGGTTACGCCACTTTCAGCCAGGAGATCAAGTTTTGATTCTGCTACCAGTACATGGGCAACCTCTTCAAGCCAAGTTTAGTGGTCCTTATTTCGTGGAGAAGAAACTCAGTGATGTCAACTATGTCATCGCCACACCAGATCGTAGAAAGAGCAAGCAACTATGTCACATCAACATGCTAAAGTTATATCACAGGCGGGACGAAAATAATCCATTCTGCACTGTAGCTGTTCCACCCGAGTCTACAAGTGAAGTTCTCCCATGCAGTATGAGCCTGAGTGATAGTTTGGGGAAGAATCCTGATATCATGAATGATCTCCAGACTAAGCTTTCTCATCTACCTCCTAAGGAAAGGCAGGAGTTTTCGGCATTACTGCAGGAGTACCCGCAAGTGTTCCGTGCCACTCCAGGAAGAACCACTGTGTTGATGCATGATGTCGATGTTGGAGACGCAAAGCCAATTAAATTGCCTCCTTACCGTGTGAACCCAGTGAAAGTTCCTCTTATCCAGCAGGAGCTTGGCTACCTGTGGACCACAAGATGATTGAGCCCTGTCAGAGCGAGTGGAGTTCTCCTGTCACTCTGGTCCCTAAGCCAGGTGGGTCACAGCGGCTTTGCATCGACTACAGACATGTTAATCAGATAACCAGAACAGACACTTACCCTCTCCCTCATGTGGAAGATTGCATAGACAAGATCGGAAAGGCTAGGTACATAAGTAAGTTTGATTTGTTAAAGGGATACTGGCAAGTACCTATGACTGAACGTGCTAGGGAGATCTCATGTTTTGTAACACTAGGAAAGGCTTTTGCATGTTCTGTAATGCCATATGGCATGAAGAATGCACCAGCCACATTTCAGAAGCTCATGAATGTTGTAACAGAGGGTTTGGCAGGGTGTGTTGTTTATATTGATGATGTATTAATCTTCAGTGACAACTGGAAAGATCACCTATGCCATGTCAGTAAATTTCTTGACCGTTTAGTTCATGCTAATCTTGTAGCTAATTTATCAAAGTGTGAGTTTGGTCAAGCTAAAGTTCAGTACCTTGGGTATGTAATTGGTGATGGACATGTTGCACCACCAGGAGCTAAGGTTCAGGTTATAAGTGATCTTCCCAGACCTAAAAGTAGGAAAGAGCTACAGAGATTTTTGGGAATGGTAGGTTATTACAGGAGATTTGTTCTTAACTTTTCAATTCTTGTATCACCACTTACAGACCTACTGAAAAAGGGAGTTAAATTTGTCTGGACCGATAACTGTGAATCCTCTTTCAACAAACTTAAAGCTATTCTATTAAGTCAGCCAGTGCTCGCTACTCCAAATTTTGCTAAGCCTTTTAAGATGGCTGTTGACGCAAGTGATACAGGAGCTGATGCTGTTTTGCTGCAAGAGGATGATCAGGGTATTGAACATCCTGTATCTTATTACAGTAAGAAGTTCACTCCACCTCAAAAGAACTACTCAACTATTGAGAAAGAGCTTTGGCCTTGATTTTGGGTTTACAGCATTTTTCATTTTATTTGTGTTCTGGTTTTGACCCCATAGTCATTTATACCGATCATAACCCACTGAAATTCCTTAGTAAGTTTAAAGATAAAAATCAGAGATTGACAAGATGGAGTCTACTTCTTCAGGAGTATTCATTAGACATACAACATGTCAAGGGGAAAGAAAATGTTATTGCAGATTGCTTATCTAGACTTTAGACAGATTGTTTTAGAGTAATAAGAAATTTCCTTTGTAAATTTCTTTTTCTTTGTGGGGAGGTGTTACATAGCCTATGATTTCATCATCCTTTGTGTAATTTTAACGCACAGTTGCTGCATGTTTGATCACGAGCGTGTTCTGCCTCAGTCCCCCCCTTCTACCGTTATAGTAGAGTAAGTCGTTCTCTTTGTTATTCAGAGCGGGATTTTCAGCTCTTTGTCCCCATGGCTTCATTTGCGCGTCCTTCTTGCAAGTTGTATCAAGCTCTGCTGGCCCCTATATAATGAGCTCAGTCTCTGCATCATTGCCACTTAGATCTGCTCCTCATTTTGTTCACATCTCTGTCCTCCCCTGTACAGATATTATTATTGTGAGTGCTCAAGAAATCTCCAAACATCTAGCAGCTGTGTGTAATTTGAGTATAAGTGTTGTTGCATTTTTTCTTGTACTGTGTAGTATAAGGTTGATTCTTGGGCCTAGTGAGGTTTTTGATTAATGTTGGGTTTTATGTCAGTCATTTTTTATAATAGTTTGTATCTGTAATAATTTATCTGGCATTCACTGAGTATTATCTGGTATTTCATTTTATCAGGGCTGACTTAGATAAATTTACTCTTGCTAATTTCGTGTTAATAGAGGCTATTGCAGTTAACCATATATTTAACCTGTTTATTTGCCATTACATTATCCTTATGAGTCCTGAATGTTTTGTTGTTAGTTTGAGCATTAAACTTTAACTTCTAATTTTACCTAACTCTTTTGTTTTGAACCTGGAACTTTACGAGACAGTAGTGACTCTTAGTATTCTCACTTAAATTGTACGTTATCTTTCTCTGTTCCGTAACATAAATTTGGCGACCCTGCCAGGATATTCAGGATATTATCATAAGGATATTGCTTGATATTTTGTGACTGTTACTTATTCATGATGTCTACTATTACTACACTTCATGAAGCCAAAGATTTTGTGTCAAATGTGCAAACAGTGTGTGATGTAGAAAACAGAACAAAGAATGAACTTAAGCTTGTTGCTCAACAATTGGGAATTGCTGTTCGCTCTCATCATTCTAAAGATCAAATTGTTGACATGATTAATGAAAGCTTGTTTAATGTAACTCCTCCAAATGAGGAAACGCAGATTGAATTAGCTAAGTTACAGCTAGCCCTGCAGGAGGCTAAGGCTAAGGAGGCGGAGGCTCGTGTTAATGAGGCAAATGCTCGTATTCAAGAGGCACAGGTAAAGGCTCAGGCACAAATTGAACTTGCCAGGATTCATGCAGACCATGAGTATCGCATGAAACAAGGTGGAACTGGATCATCTAGCTCTGATGATTTTGATGTGGCTAAAAATGTTAAACTTGTCCCTCCTTTTAATGAATCTGATTTAACAAAGTATTTTCAGTTGTTTGAGAGGGTAGCTACAGGTTTTAATTGGCCTAAAAAGTATTGGCCAGTACTCCTTCAAACTGTTCTCACCGGTAAAGCTCAAGTAACTTATGCATCTTTGCCTCAGGATCAATCTGATAATTATGATGTAGTTAAGAGCTTGATTCTTAAGGCCTATGAGCTTGTTCCTGAAGCCTATAGAGTAAAATTTAGGACAACTTACAAGCAAGATAAGCAATCCCATGTTGAGTATGCAAAAATCAAAGAAGATCTGTTAGAGCAGTGGTTAAATTCTAAGAATGTGGATTCTGATTTTGGTAAATTTAAGCAGATGATTTTGCTGGAGGATTTCAAAAGGTGTATTTATAAAGATGTAAGCCTATATCTTGATGAGAAAAAAAATATATAATTTGTCTGATGCTGCAGTTTTAGCTGATGAATATGTTCTCACTCACAAGAGATATTCTAAAGAAAAAGGGAAAGCTGAGAGTAAGTACGTTGCCTCTACTCAGAGTACAGGTAACAGGAAAGAGAATAAAGATGATGTTTCTCAGGAAGTAAATACCAGCTTCACCTCTAGATTTCAGAAAAGTAAATGTACTTATTGTAGTAAGCTTGGTCATACTACGGAGAAATGTTTCAGGAGACAGCGTGATGTGAACAAAAAGGAGTCTTTAAATATTCAGTCAATTGGTCTAGTGTCCACTCTTGAGAGTTCCCAGAATTCTTTAACTGAGTTAACTGAACCTGCTTTGAGGGGTAACTTAAATTCTCATGATGGAGCTCCTCTTTTGAGCAGTAACGTGGGTGACACTCTCAAGAGTTCATGTGCTAATTTCCTGTCTGATGGTTTTGTCAGTCCTCTGGACAGTAATGACAGGAAATCAGTTAAAATATATCGTGACACAGGTGCTTTGCCAATCCCTTCTGGTGACCAGTGTTCTAGGCTCTAATGTTAATTCCTCTGATGAAACTGTAATCTTACAAGGTGTAGGGAATAATTACTTCTCTGTCCCTCTGTGCAGAGTGAATTTAGAGTCTGGTTTTGTTAATGGTTCTGTTATGGTTGGGTTGGTTGAGACACTCCCAATGTCAGGTGTAACTTTCTTACTTGGAAATGATATTGGTGGAAGTCAAGTGTGTCCAGCTCCTCAGTTGTCTAGTGAGCCAGTGGCTGCGGCCCAGGATTGTGATGTCCCTGATGTGTTCCCTGCATGTGCTGTCACTAGGGCTAAGTCTAAAGTTACTGGTGATTTAGAGGATAATGATGATGATGGTGTTATCCCTAGCTGACACTTTTTCTTGCTAATTTGGACCACTCACCAGATGAGGCAGTACCCCGTAGTGTTGATAATTTGTCTCGTCAAGAGTTGGTTGAGTTGCAGGTTGCTGACCCTGAGTTGAAAGGTCTAGCTAACTCTGCTTACAGTGAAGAAGAGTCAGCCGGTGCTTCTACTTCTTATTATGTAAAGTTAGGAGTACTTATGAGGAAGTGGAGAGACCCAACAGCATCAGCCGACTGTGAATGGGAGGTTGTACATCAAGTTGTCATCCCTCGTGTTTGTAGGCAGGATATCATTCGAGTGGCTCATGATTCCATTTTTGGCAGTGACACCTTGGAGTGAGGAAGACTGTGGCACGCATTTTGAAACACTTCTACTGGCGGCCAGGTATCTTCAAGGATGTTTCCTGGTATTGTAAGTCT
>NW_027643401.1:0-105615 GCF_032717465.1 Coenobita brevimanus
AAATTAGGTATTTTTTATTTATAAGTAATATAAGTTTAAAAATATAAAAAAAATTAATAAAAATAATGAAAATAAAATTACAAAAAATAATAAAATAAAAATTATTATATATATATATATATATATATATATATATATATATATATATATATATATATATATATATATATATATGTACGTGTGCATGAAAGTGTGTGTATATTCATATTATGGATGTGTGTATGTATGTATTAATATATATATGTTTGTATATATATGTATATATATTCAATATATATACATATATATATATTTATATATAATGAATAGAGACAAGCCACTCGTGGTCCATAGAGCAAAAAAAAATAAATAAATAAATAAAATAAAATAAAATAAAAGAGGACTTTTTTGCAAAGTCGGCTGTAGAGCTCGAGGAGACTTGGGACGTTCCTCGTGATCTACGGTCGAGTCTATCTCTCGGACAGAAATCAATAAATCTTCTGTGGCAAGGTCAATGGACCAGACTAAATATTCCAACTTGTAAGCCGTACCTGGGCGACTGTTGACACTGCCAACCGTCCCAGGGCCCGTACTTATAAAACACTAAAACTGCGTCATAAGGCGAAAGTCTGTCCTAAATTCATAGGAGCGAGTCATAAGTCTTTATGTTCGACCTAAACTGAGACATAACTTAAGAACCACCTCAAAAGATTGGTATAGCGGTTGAGACCCCAACTGCTTAAGACTAGATCATGACAGCGGTAAACATGGCCGCCGCACCTACAACAATAAGGTGGCCACACTGCGTCAACTAGGCCATTCTCGCGACAGGAAAGATGTCCTTAATGAGTTAAGTGATGCAGAACTGGTAAAGAGATACCGCTTGGACCGTGCAGGCATAATTTTCGTGACAGATTTGGCGCGGAGCACGCTAACAAGACCAACGGCAAGAACAAGGCTCTCTCGCCAGAAATTAAGGTTATATTAATGTTGCGTTACGATACCTTGCAGCTGGAAAAATGCAACTCTGTAGTGGTGACCACTTGTGCGTTTCTTTATCGTACTATTAGAGTTCTCCATGCTGCTGGTGGCGGTGGTGGTGTTTGTTTACAGGATGGTGCGATGAGCCGAGGGAACACGTCCTCATCCACAGTGAAACAAAGTGGTAAATAAATAATTCCAAAAACCTGACATTAATCAGTTGAATCTTCGCCGAAAACACTTAATAAAAATATCGTATTGATTTTAGATTTTTTGATACGTCCTTTCTGTGCTGTTTTTTTTTTTTTTTTTTTGTATTTTTCTTCAGTTTTCAAAACTCGCAAGTGCAACATATACCAAATGCTATCTCAGATGCTTATGATTTCGACCTAACAAAGTCTCGACTTTGTTATGATGAAGTGCTCCTTAAGTCTCACATTTATGACTTTCACCTATGATGTACTGTAGTTTTTATAAGTACGGGCCCAGTCGCCTAGAAGAAAAAGTGTTGGCACGGTTACGGCTTAATGCCACCATTTTAACCCACATAAAACCATATATGGAAAGACGCTTCCCACCGCACTGTGACATCTGTAATGCGGTGTTATCTATCAGTCATATCATCCTTCGCTGTCGGCGATTTATTCGTGAACGTGCTTCACTTATAAATTACTGCGGCGCAGTAGACGTCCCCTTCACCCTTTCCACCATCCTGGGTGATGGGGACATTGTTATGACAGATAAATTGATGGCTTTCTTGAGAGAGACCGGACTGATCAGAGTGATGTGACTTTTTTACTGCGTGGTTATGGTTTTTATGAAGAGTAAATATGTATATATTGTAATATTAATTAAGTTCAGCAGGTTGACATCATTTTAAATAGTTCCTCCTCCCATCGATCTATTTCTAATATAGATGTCCCCTACGTTAAGTGGAGTTCCTCGCCCTGACAGTCACCAGCTGAGTAGTGCAAGTGTGCCAGTATAGGAAGGTATTGGGCACTTGCAGTCGATGGTGGTCTGCTGAGCGAGGTTCTTCACTTTTTGTACAAATTATGTAAATACATTTTATTATCTGACTTTAGTTATTCACAATTAGGGACGACAGCTGACGTATATGGAAATGTTTCCGCAACTCGTCTGGTTCCCTTTGCGCTACTGATGTCCCCTATAAATACATTTGTACCTCGACTGACAGCCACCAGGTGATGAGTGCAGGTATGTAATGTAGAAAGGCATTACATATCTGCAGTCGATGGTGCTCTGTTAGTCGAGGTATTTTTACCATTAGTGTAGGTCTAGCTATTTGTCTCTGTAGGATTTAGTATAGGTTAGCGATTTGTCTGTTAGGTGATTAGTTTTAGGGTCTTTAGATTAGTCTTTCTTTATAATATAAGGTATAAAAAATATAAAACCAAGAAAAAATTAAAAAAATAAAAATCAAAAAATAAATAAATAAGATTAAAATCATTATATATATATATGTACAGTCGTGGCCATAAATAATCACCTATCCTCAAGTACCCCGTGCCTTAAACTGGCTCCTTTATGCGCGGCAAGTCACACGGGAGTAAGAGGGGCTGAGAGGGAGGGGCCAAAGAGAGAAGGAAATGTGGGTGGGGGGACGAGCGATGGTGCTGGGGTGGAGTGAGGAGGGGAGGGAGGGTAGGTAGGGAAGTGAGAATGAAATGCAAAGTTGTAGCCGCATAATTTGCCTATTTTCATTCATTGAGGGCATCATATAACGGAGTTACTATTCGGCAGATAAAGCTGCTTTACACCTTGTATAGCGGAGTCAGATAACAAACTTTAGGTAGGTGGTGATATCAAAGACTGGCTCATGAGAGAAGTATACTGACGTGACAAAACAAATATTAGTGTAGAGCCATCGAGATTGTGTGGGCCCAGATTGTCAATGCATGGAAGCCAGAGAACGAGAGGACACGGGCCCGCCTCCTTCAGCACACAAAGGGCGAGTGGGAGCTGTTTAGACGAAACCAGCAAACCATCAACAACATTGTTTCCCCGGTGCCGCGAAGCCTGCATGAGGTTTTTAAGGCATGAAACCACTGGACTACTTACTACGGCGTTCCTGGTTGCTTTGGCTTGACCAGTGTTGCTAAACATTGAAATACTGTAGATATATTTTGGGAGTTTGGGTAGGATTTTGTTCCATTTTCCCTCTAACAGATTTTGAGAGATACCGTTATCATATCCACCCATGAGCTAATTTATTTACCTTTTCTGCATAGTTATTTTAATAAGCCTTTTCATATAGAGATGTCATTAAATTTGAACAGACATGATGGTGACTGTATAGACCAGTGATTCTCAAACTATGGGTCGCGACCCAAAGGTGGGTCACGATAGGAATTTCAATGTTTTGCAGGGACATAGAATAGGCCTAATGCTTTCAAGGTATTTTATTTACTTGAGTGAAATTGTAGTTATCCTTTTTACCGTATTAGCATATTCATAATAACGATAGGGTACCGTTTTCTCTCTCTCTCTCTCTCTCTCTCTCTCTCTCTCTCTCTCTCTCTCTCTCTCTCTCTCTCTCTCTCTCTCTCTCCTTTTTTACCCTGTGGGTCAAGAAGTCTTGAAATATTCCAAATACGGTCACACTCCAAAAAGTTTGAGAACTGCTGGTATAGAAGGAATTTATACCGAAAGGGTGATCATATTTACTGTGGACACAGCCATGTCAAAGGTTGCATATAATATTTTGTTCCAAAAAATTAATTGCATATCAGGGTAGAGGATGTTTCTTACACAAATATTACGAAAGTCAAAGCCTTCCGGATTCCAGTCTGCGTCTGAAGTCAAAATACAGGGATAAACACAAATATCTGGCCCCGCACTAATGTTTGATCTGTCACGTCAGTCTATTTCTCTCCTGAGGCAGTCCCTGATGTCACCACCCATCTAAAACTTATCTGACGCCGCTATACAAGGTGTAACGCAGCTTTATATACCGATCTTTAATTTGGGTTTCCTTTTGAATTGTTTTTTATTTCTTGGAAGGAACGGTTTGCAGGCTCCTAGCCTTTGGTTCCTTCTTCCTTGCATAAAAAAAGAAAGAATAGTAACTCCTTCATATGATGCCCTGAATGAAAATAGACAAATTATGTAGCTACAACTTCGCATTTCATTCTCCCTCCCCTCCCTCACTCCACCCCAGCACCATCGCTCGTTCCCCTACCCATCATTCCTTCTCTCTCTGGCCCCTCCCTCTCAGCCCCTCTTACTCCCGTGTGACTTGCCGGGCATAAAGGAGCCAGTTTGAGGCACGGGGTACTGGAGGATAGGTGATTATTTATGGCCACGACTGTACACCCGCGAACCAAAGTTTCGGTACCCCCCCTCGATGGAAGGAAGTGGAAGTCAGGGTTAGAGAGAGGGCAGGTGAACGGACAACCGTGAGTGGTACTTTGGAACTGAGCTACGAGGCGAATAGTGAGAAACCTAATGACACTGGATTCGAAACATTCCCATGCTATTCACCTGCAAAACATTATGCGTTCGTAACCTTCATGCTGCAACATATACCAGACTACTGTGTTATCATGGTGTCCTGTTGATACTGACCCATCATTTTGGATCCTCATCCACGCAAATAATACCGAACCAGGATTGTTGTTTCTTAAGTTGCAACTTGTCATTATAACTGCAGTCATAATTTTTGTGAATGTTATCCCTTGATTGTCTATAGCTAAAATAAAGAATGATTGTGAATTTAATGTTGATTTTCACAGTAGTTGTGCGGATGGTTATAAATGTGGCAATTATTTTATGTGGACGACTAAACCACTTTGTGATGGACAGCGGAGAGCATTCATCTGTGTTTACTATAACCAGATGAAATTAGATGCAAACAACACAAAATATTATGAGACGACGAAGACACAGCTGTGATATCCTGCTCCGCTTTGTTATCAAGGCCTTAACTGTGGCTTCACCACATACGTGTATTATTTTCCTTCAGTCTCTGCCTCTTTTATTACTCTTACTTCCCGGTATCCTCTTATTGCGAGTCGTCATATTCTTTGGAGGGTTTCTTGTTGTCCGGTCCTATAACCCGTACTGTATTACATTATTCCTCGCATCATCACTCCCAGACTGTAGCACCAGTCGAGCAGGGCAGTACTCCAGAGGTGGATGGAAAGCTGATGACAGGGAGTGCTGGAGCTCCCGTTTCATTAGCCCTCAGGACTAGTTCCTGACCATCCCCCTTTGCTGAACTTTTTCAGTGTCTCAGTTACACAGAGAGTAGGCCAGCATGCTCTCCAGTACAAATTTCTCTAACTATCTACACCAAACTACATGCACAGTACACACTACACTTCCTATTCTAATTTCAACAAAATGGCGTCTTGTAATCAAGCCTCGGAGTCCCCAGGGGGGGGGACCATAAATGCCCCCACCGTCCGCCCCTCTCCCGGTGACGACTCGAGGTGTCTGACTCTCTTCTTCTTCATTCCTACCAACATTCATGACCTTTTCCTCTAACTTTCGCTCTGTTGAGCACCACCTCTCCTCCTCTAAACCTCACCTTCTTTTTCTAACGGAGACTCAGCTGTCTGAGGCCTTTGGCAGCAAACCTTTTCTGTATATCCTACTTTCTCTATACTCATTTCAAAGCCAAAGGTGGCTGTTGTGTATACATACTTGTAGCAGCTTATCTTGCTCTCGTGTTCGTGAACTTTATTCTTCTGAATTCTCCACACTCAGCTTCGGCTTTCCTGTCATTCTCTGACTAAATATGTCTGTGCTGTTTACTTATCCCCTAATTCTACTGACTATTCAAAAAATTCTTCGACTATCTTATTTCTACGATGGAGCACATTCTGTCCATTTCTCCTTTCTCTGAAATCTCCATTCTTGGAGATTTCAATGTTCACCACTACCTTTGGCTCTCACTCTCCTTTCACGAATCCACCTGGTGAACAAGCGCATCTTTTCTATCATGTGACCTGGGGCAGACTGTACAGCACCCTACACGCATCCCTGACCGCCCAGCAGAGAGCTCCAACATACTTGACCTCTTCCTTACAACTAATCCTTCTGCTTACTCTGTTCGTCTTTTCTCTCCGTTGGGCTCCTCCGATCTGTACCTTATTACCTTAACCATCCTATCACTCCGGTATGGCCTGTGGACCCTCCGGGGAATCGTCGTCTCTGGCATTTTGGAGCCGCGGACTGGCAGGCCCTCAGGCGATACTTCTTTGATTTTCCCTGGAATGATTATTGCTTCCATGGCCGGGGAGCCATCTGAGTGCACCACGCGCGATACGGAGGTTATTCTCTCGGGCATGGAAGCTTACATTCCTTTCTCATATCCTTTGACTAACGCAAGAAAGCCTTGGTTCAACTCACGCTTGTTCTAATGCTATCCATAACAAGGAGAAGGCCTACAAAAGATGCCGGAGCCAACCCACCCCTGAGTCACATCATCTTTACGTTTCTGCCCGGAATCATGCTAAGTCTGTTCTTCGCTCTACTAAAAATAATTTCATCCATACTAAATGCTCTCAACTCTCTAACTCGAATTCTTCCCGCTCCTTCTGGCACCTTGCCAAAAATCTTTCTGCTGCTTTACCTCATCATCCTTCCCTCCTCTCTTTCTACTCAGATGGTTCTGTAGCTATTTCTTCTACTGATAAAGCAGATCTCTTCGCACAGACTTTCTCCTCCAATTCCACTTTAGACGATTCCGGTGCTGTTCCTCCATCACTTCCCCCCTCTGACTTCCTCATGGCTTAAATTTCCAAAATGACCTCCTACGGTTTCTATCCTTCTACCTGTGCCTTCATCGCTAGCTTCCTTTCTGGTCGTTCTATAGCTGCTGTTGTAGACGGCCATCGTTCTTCTCCTAGATCTATCAACATTGGTGTTCCTCAGGCCTCTGTCCTATCACCAACTCTCTTCCTTTTATTCATCAATGATCTTCTAAGCTGTACATCTAACCCTATCCACGCATACGCTGATGACTCCACCCTTCACCTTTCCGTTCGGTTCCCGCAACGCCCATCTCAACAGTTACTTCAACAAACAAAGGAGATGAGAGGCTATAGCACACCTAATGTCTGACTTGGCTCGTATCTCTGACTGGGGTAAAAATAATATGGTTGTCTTTAAACATCTAAGACTCAGTTCTTACACCTATCAACCCGACAAAATCTTCCACAGGTATACCCACAAGAGTTTAATAATATTCAACCCAATCACCATCATCCTTGAACATGGCAGAGTTTCATTTACTCGGGACTTATCTGGAAAAGATCATATTACATCTCTTGTAGAAATCTGCTTCCAAGAGATTGGGTGTGCTAAGCCGACTCCACTCATTCTTTACCCCCTGCACAATTGGTGACTCTATACAGGGGGTTTCATCCGCATCCCTGTGTGGAGTGCAACTCTCATGTGTGAGGAGGCTCCCTATTTTACAAGCTCTTCTCAATAGGGTGGAGTCAAAGGCTTTTCGTCTCATTAAGTCTCCTCCTCTTACTGACTCCCTCCAACCTCTGTCTCTTCGCCGCACTGTTGCATCTTTATCTCTTTTCTATCGCTACTTTAATGGTCACTGCTCCTCTGAACTGTCTGCTTGCATTCCTCCACCTCTACGACGGGCGCGTGGCACTGCACGTCTGGCAACAAACTCTCATCCCTTTTCTGTCGCTCTCTAATGCAAGAGTTAACCATTACTCCCAGTCTTTCATTTATGCAACAGGTCAGCTCTGGAACTGTCTCCCTCTGTCTGTATTTCCTGCTGCCTATGATCTCCAGTCTTTCAAACGCAGTGTGTCCAGGCATCTCAAAATGATCGGATCTTGAATTTGGCTCTCTATTGTATTTTGTTTTTCTCTTGGAGGGAACTGTTACTGCGGGCTCATGGCCTTTGGTTCCTTCTTCCTCGCATAAAAAAAAAAAAAAACAACGTTAGCCCAAGACTCCTGAATCTGTTAATACCATTATTGCCACTGCCACTACTATTCCCCCTTTCCCCATTGTGTCTACTGCAATTCCCCTCACAGTACTACTATCTGCTACTCATATTACCACTCCACTATAAATCTGCATAATAATACATATGAGTGTCCTTATGTATGTGTATCTGTTAATCATATTGTCCCTGTCCCACCGTCGACAACTCGTCACTTACCCCGCACCACTACCCCAGTTGCACCCCACCCCCCATCTCTCCCACCTTACTTAGGCTCTATTCCTCTCCCACTCCGAACCAGTTTACCCCTCACCTCCTTCTTGGGCCACCAGGCCTGTTGTTCACCTTTTACCTGTGAATATGTGGCATGCACTAATAAGAATAATTATAAAATTGACGGCAACAACATACATCTGCAGTATTCCGAACATTACATAATCATAAAACTCGCAGACCCAAACATGCCTATATTACGGAGCTCTGATATATTAACCACAGAACCGAACACAGACCGTTCCTATCATTGAAACTGGACCTTTCTCCAGCACTTCCACTATATGTCAGAACCCACTGAAGCCCTTTGTGGGATCACTACACATGTTTGGGAAAAATAACAGCGCACAACATGCCTACAACCCATTAAAATACACCTATGACGTTTCACTGACATCCATTAAATTGCCTAGAAGTTGGCGGACAAACAAACACACGGCTGGACATAGACTGAGGCCGAATGTCTCGCATCGGTATATGACAACCTGACAAAACTATTACGATCCTGCTTTGTAGGTGTCATCATAGTTATAATAATAATAATAATAATAATAATAATAATCGTAGTAGTAGTAGTAGTAGCAGTGGTGGTGGTAGTAGTAGTAGTAGTAGTAGTAGTAATAGTAATCACATGTTAATATCCATGATACAGAGGAGGACAAACACCATAATCTCCCTGATAAAACAAGTGAAAACAGCCGTGACATATAAAACCAACCAGTGCCATAATATGTTGTAATGGTAGAGTTATAGTAATACTAAATTAATGTTTGACCGCAACCCAACCTTGTCATGGCAAACAGATTCTGCATTGCGTCGACACATGCTATTCCAGTGTGTGTCCTTCTCAGCATCGTGCCTAATAACATGATTTATTATTATTATTATTATTATTATTATTATTACTGTGATGACACCTGCAATGTGGGATCGGGGAGTTTTATTAGATCGTTACATACCGATGCGAGACATTCTCACTTCTGTCTGTCATGTCCAGTCGTTTGTTTGTTTGTCCACTAACTTCTCCATAGGTTATTTGATGGATGTCAGTGAAACATCATATTTTAGTAGTTTGCAGGCATGATGTACAGTTATTTTTCCCAAACACGTGTAGCGATCTCACTGAAGACTTCGATGGGATATATTACCATGGTGAAGTGCTATAGGGAAGGTGCAGTGGTAATGATAAGAACGGTCTGTGGTCGGTTGCATAGTTGTATATCAGTTATAATAATATAACGCAATTTGGGTCCTGCAGTTATTAAGTGTAATGTTAGGAACACTGAGTACACATCTACGATGTTGTTATTATTATATTATTCTCGCTTCTACCTTTAGTAGACGGAGCGATCCTGTTTTTCACTCCATCTGATGTTGTGTGTGTGTGTGTGTGTGTGTGTGTGTGTGTGTGTGTGTGTGTGTGTGTGTGTGTGTGTGTGTGTGTGTGTGTTCCTATTATATCTCATGAACGGCTTGAGCTATCAACATGAAGCCTTCAGCGTATCAAGGTATGGCCCGTCTTGGAGGAGTTTCGAAAATGGTAACTTAGGGTCAGAGTTAAAGTCACCAAACTAACTGCTAAAGGTCCAACTAGATTTTATTGCCTGCATTTGGCACCATTAAATCTCATGAATGGCAGAACTATCAACATGAAAACCTTCATGGTATCAAAATATGGCCTAAAGTTTGGACTTGGCAAACAGAATATGATAGAGGGCGATTACCGTTTACCTCTCAAGTGCCTTCTTTTTTATTATTAATGCACGCCACGTATATTCACCGGTAAAGGGTGAACAACAGGCCTTCTGGCCAAAGGATGAGGTATGAAGGAGTAATGTGGTGTCAGAGTGGGGGAGGAGTAGAATCCATGGTGGAGTGGGAACTAGAGTGGCAGTGCCGGGTCAGTGACGAGTTGTCGACGGTGGGACAGGGACAATAATTATGGTTAACAGATACACGAACCTCACGAAGGACAAAATCACTGTTGTATTATTATGCAGATTTATGATGGAGTATTAGTAGGAACAGCAGCAGTAGTAGTACTGCAGGGGAAATTGAACACAGTAGGAAAAGGGGGATTACAGTAGTAGTGGCAGTGGCAATATTAATGTTAACCAGATTCAGCGGTCTTGTGCTAACGTTGTTTGTCTGGGAATGATGATGCGAGGAATAATGTAATTCAGAGCAATTCTAAGTTGAATGACAAGAAACTTCCACGAAGGAATATGACAGCTCGCAATAAGAGGATACAGGGAAGTAAGAGTAATAAAAGAGGCAGAGACTGAAGAAAAAATGTCCACGTATGAGGTGAAGCCACAGTTAAGGCCTTGATAACAAGGCGGAGCCAGGATATCACAGCTGTGTCTTCGTTGTCTCACATAATATTTTGTGTTGTTTGCATCTAATTTCATCTGGTTATAGTAAATTATTGGCGAATGCTCTCCGCTATCCATCGTAAAGTGGTTTAGTCGTCCACATAAAATAATTGCCACATTTATAACCGTCCGCACAACTACTGTGCAAGTGGCATTAAGTTCACAATCTATTCTTTCTTTTAGCTTCCATGGTCGTCAAGGGATAACATTCACAAAAATTATGACTGCAATTATGGCAATGACAAGTTACCAACCACCTCTGCTTTGGCTCGGTGCTTCTTATTTGTGTGATGAGGATCCGAAACAGATGGGTCAGTATCACAGGACACCATGATAACACAGTAAGTCTGGTATATGTTACAGTATGTATCTTACGAACGCATAATGTTTTGCAGGTAAATAGCATGGGAATGTTTCGAATCCCAGTGTTATTGAATTTTCTCTTCTTTACCTCGTAGCTCAGTTCCAAAGTACCACTCCACGGTTGTCCGTTCACCTGCCCTCTCTGGAACCCTGACTACATGCACTTCCTTCCATCGAGGGGGAATTTTTGAAACTTTGGTTCGCGGGTGTACGTTTGCACGTAGTGTATATTGTATGTATGCATGGAAGTGTGTGTGTGTGTGTGTGTGTGTGTGTGTATGTATGTATATATATATATATATATATATATATATATATATATATATATATATATATATGTATTTGTATATATATATATGTATATATCATTTAAATGTATATATATATATATATATATATATATATATATATATATATATATATATATATATATATATATACACATGGCCTTAATAACCCAGGGGGCCTAGGTACAATGGTTGATAGGCCGGAAAAAAAAAAAAAAAAAAAAAGGACTTTTGGTGGGACTTTGATGCATGGTCGTGGAGAGTAAAGACGTGTTTTCTGTGCTCTCCTCTAGCTATAGGGCTGCCTCACCGGCATTAGTTTTCCTTTGTTTTCGCCACTAGGGCGTACTTTCGGTTAGGCTAGCTAGTATTCATTTTCCTCCCTTCCATGTTAGAGATACAGTAGGAGTTTGTATCTTTTCCTGAGTTTACCTTTGCTTATCGCCCACGGAGGGTTCCCCCCACTGATCGCTCTGGGGCGTGAACGGACACGGTCGGGCCTCCCTGGAGTGGTTTGAGAGGGCAACCTCAGATATAGGTGTTTTGCCCCTGGTTGTTTGTCCCTTGATTGTCTTTTCTCCTTCTTCCCACTTCCCCCGTTGAAGGTTACTATGGAGGACACCCCTGCTGCCTTCCCCCCCTCAAGGGGGGAGGTAGTCCTGACGACAATAGGCATGACCAGACTGACCACCCCCAGACGGACGAACGCCAGACTCGTGCCCCACTTGATGTCCCAGTAGACATTGCCACCTTTGTCACACTCCATGCGCTAGGTTCTACTCCCCTGTCCAGTCTCAATCCCTTCCTTGTCAAGAAGGTGATTGACCACTGTGCGGGAGAGGTCGAACAGGTAAAAAAACTTTTAGGAACAGAGATCTCCTGATTAAAACTTTTAATCCATCACAAGTGAAAGATTTGCTGAAACTAAGTAAATTCCACTGTTACGATGTCGAAGGCAAAATCCCAGTCTCCATGAATTCTTGCAAGGGTGTTGTCTCACTTGCAGGGATCTCATGGTGATGAGTAAGGACGAAATCGTAAGTGAAGATTGGCGCACCAAGACGTAATGTGAAGACTAGATTTGTGCACAAGCTACTCCAGAAGGCATGGAGACGAAAGGCAGCAACTATTGTCTTGACGTTTGCCAAAGTGTCTCTTCCAAGTTCTGTCAAAGTTGGATACGAAATTGTTCATGTTCGGCCTTACATCCCTAACCCTTTGCGTTGCCTGAAATGCCAGCTGTATGGACATGGTGCAAAGACTTGTCGGGCTTCCCAGCCAGTGTGCGGCAAGTGTGGGAGCCAGGGTCATGATGCGGACCATTATACATCTGCGACAGTATGTTGCTTTCACTGCAAGGGCACTCCACTTCCTCTAGGGACTGTCCCAAGTGGAAGGGGGAGAAGGAGGTCTGCGCAGTAAAGGCAACTGAGGGCATTTCCTATTACGAAGCTAGGAAAAAGGTGAAGGAGTTGCATGCAACTCCCACGCAGAATAGGTCCTATGCTTCGGCAGTAATGTCCCGTCCTGTGATGTGATCTGTCGAGACGCAGACTGACCCTGTCTTTCTCCCTCCTGCCGCTCACAGTACATCTCCATCTCGACCTCCTGTCCGTTCCAACTCTCTCACTGACATCACTAAGGCATCAATTTACTCTCAGGCTGCTGCTGCCTCTCCATCAGTACGGCCTAAAGCGAAGCCTGACAAGCCTACTAAAAATAACATGACCACCCTCACGAAGCAGTCACGTCCTCATGTCCTTCCGGTTACTACTCCAGCGAGGGAGAGAAAGGTTAGCTCCTCCTCGGGGGAGTCAGGGAACCTCGTAATTGATGATAATATGGAGGTTTCCGTGAACAAGCACCGGGATAGGTCCCCCGACAAAGCACACTGGCCCCCAACGAAAATCTTAAACCGTCGCTTTCACTGTATTACAGTGGAATTGTAGAGGTATTGGGAATAAGTTACACAATATAGCAATCTTGCTTTCTATACACAGGCCAGACGTTGTTTGTTTACAGGAGACGCGCCTGGAGGATCACCCTGATCCTCCACAGTTAAAACACTACTACTCGTGTAGAAGATGTAAGAGGTCACGGAGTAGCCATATACACACACAAATCACACCCACAAACGGAACTGATTCTAAATTCCACTCTGGAAGTGGTCGCGTGCAGAGTAAAATTTATTAACTCGTTTCTGTCTGTTTGCTCTCTGTACTGTCCTCCACCTGGCCCCATTGATAGTGATGCTCTAAATTCACTAGTGGAACATCTCCCTGGGAATAAGTTAGTGTTGTACGCGATTTTAACATACATCACTATCAATGGGGTAACTTGAGGATTGATGGTCGTGGGGAGCAAGTAGCCGACCTAATACTACAGTCCAACCTCATCTTCTGAACTGATGGTAGAGCGACTCATGTAGATGATCGTACTGGTAACTTTTCGGCCATTGACTTATCTTTGGCCTCCCCCTGGTAGCATACATCAAGATCTCTCATGGGACCCTTACGACGACTCCTTGGGAAGTGATCATTTACCCATCTGTCTTTCCTTTACACGCGACATCATTTCGGACCCTCCACCTCCAAAAATTTTAACTATAAGAAAGCAGATTCAGGATCCTTTCTAAAGGATCCTTAATTTAGATATATCTGGGGAGACCATAGATGTTAAGGTCGAAAATATAACCCAATCCATATTACGCGCGGCTGAGGCTGCTATTTCCCAGACTTCTACAGTTCATGCGAAACATAGAGCACATTGGTGGACGCCGGGTTGCCGACAAGCATTAAGAAAACGCAATAGGAGATACAGGATTTTTGATAGTCAGGCCACTGAGAAAAATTTTGTGCATACAAGCAGGCACGGGCTGAGGCAAAAGGAGAATAATAAGAAGGGGCCAAACGTGACTTCTGGCGGTCCTTTGTGTCCACAGTGACTCGTACAACACCATTACGTAAAGTCTGGTCCACTGTAAGAATATTAAATAATAAAGGCCCATACTTCCCAGTCACCACCTTTGCATATAAATATGTACATCTATGACGAGCCCTTGGACGTTGCTAACCATCCTCGCAAAGGAGTTTTTCTCATGTAAGTAGCTCAGCCAGTGACCGGTACGTTTCCAACATCGCAAACGCATGGCTGAGCTACAGATATTAGACTTTGCCACAGAAGACGTACACTCCCCGTACAACCAAGATTTTACGATAGATGAACTGCTCCTTGCCCTTAAATCCTGTAAAGACACCAGCCCTGGACCAGACACCATCACGTACGGTATGATCCAGCATCTTAATCAGGACAACCTGATTAAGATGTTAGCGATACTCACAATGAGATTTGGGCGTCTCGAACGTTCCCAAACTCGCGGCACTTTAGCACATCATGCGAAATGCCCAAAAAAGAGGCTGAAGTGATCTTATGAATCCCACTTCATTTCAACCTATTGTGTTGACTTCTTGTCTATGTAAGGTCATGGAACGTATGGTTAACAATAGGCTTCTTTTTGTTTTAGAGACAAAGAATTTGTTAAATGATCAACAATGTGGCTTCCGTAAATACAGAAGTTCACTAGATAATTTAATGAATTTGGAGCATTGTATTGCAGAAGCATTTCCCAATAAAGAATTCATGATAGGGGTGTTCTTAGACATCCATAAAGCCTATGACATGACTTGGCGACACGGTATACTAATGAAGCTCTATGCTTATGGTTTAAGAGGAAATTTACCTGTTTTTATTTCAAATTTCTTAAGGGAGAGAACTTTCTCTGTCAAATTGCCCTGTTACGTAACATCGGATATATTTATCTAGGAAAACGGGGTGCCACAGGGAAGTGTGCTTAGTCCTACTTTATTTAGTATTATGATCAATGACATTCTGTCATCAGCTCCCATCCCAAGGAATCTTAAATACTCGCTCTACGCTGACGATTGTGCAATATGGCACTCTTCCCGTAATGCACAATTTTCGGCTGGGCGGATTCAAGCAGCCCTTGACTCCGTCCACCAATGGGCCTTGCAGTGGGGATTTAAGTTTTCCGTACGTAAGTGTGCCGCTATAGTTTTCACTAATCGTAACGTACCTAATTTGTGCTTTACTTTGGATTATCAGGCGGTACCTTTTCAAAATTCTGTAAAATTGGATGTGTTACAGAATACATGTTTGCGAATGTGCCTTGGAGCCGTCCGGTGTACCCGTGTGGCTCATATGGAAGTGAAGGCGAATGTGCCTCCCCTCCGTATTCGCCGTGACCACCTGGCCTTGTCCTACGGCATAAGGACGTTAAGGAAAAGTTATATTGGCAATGTGGACTGTCCCCCCCCTGCGTCAATACCACCACCTTCTGCAGGGGGTTCGTCGGCCACTTGCCCCTCACCTCCACTTACTGACTCAGGAGCTTGATGTGGACCCCAGTGACTGTGACAAGTTGGTGCTTAAAAATATAGCGCCTTGGGAGCCACCCAGCTTTACAGTGGATGTTACATGGTTCCCAGCACCAAAGGCCAAGGCGCCGGAGGCGGAGGTCCACCACTTGTTTCGTACCATCATTGTTCGTCACTTGGGGTCCCATCAATTGTACACCGACGGCTCTAAGTCGAGTGAATGTGTGGGTGCAAGTGTGTGGTCGACTGAATGTGCCGTCAGGTATCGGTTGCCGACTCATACATCTGTGTTTACTTCAGAACTTTTTGCTATTGACAAAGCCATAGACTATGCTCTCAATTCTAGGCATGACTCATTTGTCATATTTTCAGATTCAAAATCAGCCTATCAGGCAATTGCATCTTGCACTACGGACTCTCATGAGATCCAGGGCCGCATCGTTAATAAGTTGCATTCATGCAACAAGTCATTCACGCTGATCTGGGGGCCTGGTCATTGTCGTATCTACGGTAATGAGCAGGCTGACTTACTTGCAAAAATCGGCTGTGGAGCTCGAGGAGACTTGGGACGTTCCTCGTGATCTACGGTCGAGTCTATCTCTCGGAAAAAAATTCAATAAATCTTCTGTGGCAAGGTCAGTGGACCAGACTAAATATTCCAACTTGTTAGCCGTACCTGGGCGACTGGGACACTCCCAACCGTCCCAGTCGCCTAGAAGAAAAAGTGTTGGCACGGTTACGGCTTAATGCCACCATTTAAACCTACATAAAACCATATATGGAAAGACGCTTCCCACCGCACTGTGACATCTGTAATGCAGTGTCATCTATCAGTCATATCATCCTGCACTGTCGGCGATTTATTCGTGAACGTGCTTCACTTATAAATTACTGTGGCGCAGTGGACGTCCCCTTCACCCTTTCAACCATCCTGGGTGATGGGGACATTGTTATGACTGATAAATTGATGGCTTTCTTGAGACAGACCGGATTGATCAGAGTGATGTGACTTTTTTACTGCGTGGTTATGGTTTTTATGAACAGTAAATATGTATATATTGTAATAATAATTAGGGTTGACAGTGACATATTTTAAATAGTTCCTCCTCCCACCGATCTATTTCTAATATAGATGTCCCCTATATTAAGCCAAGTTCCTCGCCTGACAGTCACCAGCTGATGAGTGCAAGTGTGCAATATAGGAAGGTATTGGGCACTTGCAGTCGATGGTGGTCTGCTGGGCGAGGTTCTTCACTATGTACACAAATTATGTAAATACATTATATTATCTTGCTTAAGTTATTCTAATTAGGGACAATCAGTATTCTACAAGCTCTAATAACCTGTTCTATTCGTTGTCTGCACACAGTTTTTTTTTTTTTAGTAAGTATTCGTATTACACAAGTCCCCCAGAATAATGCAGTCTTTCTTTCATATTACCGTTTTTATTTCACCATACAATAATATGCTGCTTTCCTTGTCTAACTGGGGTGGTCTGTAAACTGCATCAACAAGAATGAGTTTATTACTCTGTCTGAAAATTTTGACATACAGTGAATAGTATGATCCAACACGCAGTTTACTGATCTGTACTGATTTTTTTTATAGTACTACATCTAGCTAGCTAGCTATCTGTGATACCTCTCTCTCTCTGTATATATATATATATATATATATATATATATATATATATATATATATATATATATATATATATATATAATACAAAAAAGCTACCCCACTGGTTTTGTGCAATCACAAGTATTGAAATATTTTATACTTTTGCAGTCATACTACTCAAATGACATTTTTATCACAAGGGGGAGTTGACTGTAGCACGGGTGAGCAGGGTGGTGGTACTCCCAAGGTGGATGGAAAGCTGATGATAGGGGAGCTGGAGCTCCTGTTTCATGAGTGTTTGGGGGCTAGTTTTTGACCATCGCCCTTTGCCGAACATTTTCGGTTTATCAGTAATACAGAGAGCAGGCTAGCATACTTTCCAATACAAGTTTCTCTAATGTCAGCACCAAATTATATGCACATTAAACACCATACTTGCTATTAAAAATTCAACCAAAATAGCATCTCATAATCCAGTCCCGGAGTCCCAAGGAGGGGGAAGGGACCATAAATGCCCCCACCATCCCAGCCCTCTCCCGAAGATGACCAAGTGAGATGCTGAACCACTGTCTGACTCACTTCTTCATTTCTGCAACATTTACAACCTTTCCTCTAACTTTCTGTGTAGCACCACCTCTCCTATAAACCCTCACCTTCTCTTACAACTGAGACTCGGCTGTCTGATGCAACGGATAGCAAACCCTTCTCTGTATCTTCCTACTTTCTCTATACTCATTTCAAAGCCAAAGGTGGCTGTTGTGTATATATAAGTAAACAATTTATCTTGCTCTCAAGTTTCATGGCAGATTCTTCTAAACTCTCGACTCAGTGGCTTCAGTTTCCTGTCATTCACTGACTATATATATCAGTGCTGTTTACTAATCCCCTAATTCTACTGACTATGAAAAGTTCTTCAACTATCTTACATCTACGATGGGACACATCCAATCCATATCTCCTTTACCTAAAATCTCCATTCAAGGATATTTTTAAATGTTCATCACCACATTTGGCTCTCCTCTCATTTCACTGGTCCACTTGATGAAGAAGCCTACAGTATATATTTTATATCCTTAACCCTTTCGTTATTGTTAAGTTTAAATTTGTTTCATATTCAACGACACGAAGGCTTTCTCCCCTGCCCCTGGCGTGCACGCTCAAAAAAGTGTATTCTCAGCTTTTTTTCTACATCCAAACAAATTTATTTTTGCCACAAAACCTACATATTCCTATTCGTCAATGTTTTGTTCCTACACAATAACAAAAACAAACAAAAACACTATACATACAGTAGTGTGGTAAGCACAAACATGCGGGAACATTCATCTCACTTCCGAACATCATAGCTCGAATGTTTACGCAATCTATCTCTACACGTTATAACATCATTTAAAAAAGAAAATTTTATTAGCTTTCCAATGGGGTAAGAGGCATTTTGATATGAAGTATGGTTTTTTTTTTTTGAAGTAATACGCAAAAAAGAAAAACCTATTTTAGACAGGCAACAGTTTTTATTCCGGGGGAGGTCTAGCAAAAAACTTTTTCAGTGATGTTATGTTTTTATTTCATCGTCTTATGTAGAATTTCATGGGATTTCATTTGATTTAATAACGGTTCTCCTACACCTTAGAGTTTTCGAGAAAAATGCAAAAAATACTACATTGTACCTACCCACATGCTTTGAACTGCCGTCAGCCACGGTTACTTACATTATTTTTCATAAGCGCAGAAAATTTTTATGCTTGCTAGGTATGTTTTTTTGGTTTTAATCTAACTACTATTGTATAATTACATCCGGTTTCTTTATAGTCCTCTCCACCAGAAACCACACATGAACACTACACTTGTTATAACTGAAACTGAAGCTGTACTTATTTCCCCTATCATTTGCATTGAGGTAAATAACAATATATATCTACGTGTAAATATACTGACAAAGTTAGGTAAACATATACTGTAAAAAAAAAAATCACTTCTTCAGTGGCGATGCTGTTCCTGCAGGACCAGATGGGTTTGGAAGTGAGGAGTTTTGTACTGTGTGTGTGTGTGTGTGTGTGTGTGTGTGTGTGTGTGTGTGTTCTTACCTAATTGTTCTTACCTAATTGTATCTTTACAGGAATGAGTCAAGCTCGTACTGTCCCGTGTCTTAAACCATATTTATCATACATATCCTTAAATTTGTGAATTGTTTTGGCTGACACTATTTCATTCGGTAGTGCATTCCATTGATCAATTGCTCTGTTTGGGAAACTGAATTTCCTTACGTCTTTATCACCTCTCTTCTTATGCAGTTTTTTACAGTGTCCTCTTGCTGATGCTTCTCCATATGTTAAGTAATCATTTATGTCTGTTTTCTCCCTTTCCTGTATATGCATTTATATAGCATTATCATGTCACCTCTTTTTCCTTCTCTCCTGTAGTGTTGGTAGATTCAGTTTATTTAGTCTTTCTTCGTAGCTTAGGTCCCTTAAGCTTGGTATCCATCTTGTAGCGGCCCTTTGAACTTTTTCAATCTTGTCTATGTGTTTTTTTGAGATGAGGACTTCAGACTACTGATGCATATTCCAGGGTTGGTCTAATGAAAGGTTATTATCCTTCTTAGCATGTCTTCATTTATGTATGTGAATGCTATTCTCATATTTGCAAGCAGTGTATACATGTTCCGTACCTTCTTGCTGATGTGGTCAGCCGGAGATAGTCTGTTATTGATAATGACACCTAGGTCTTTCTCTCTTTCTGATGTGTATAGGGGTTTTATTTCCTAAGTTATAATCCCTCAATCAGGTCTTTTTCCACTTTACTACCAAACTTGATTACATGACACTTGTCCACATTGAATTCCATTTGCCATGTACTACTCCATTCATGAATTTTATTTTAATTCTTCTTGCAGCTCTTTACAAGAGTCTGTGTTAGTAAAATTCTCCTTTGTATTTTGCATTATCTGCAAACATATTCAGATAGCCTCTCATTTCCAGTGTTACTGTTTATAACATCATTTATATACACTAAAAACTGCTGATTGGTGCCAGCACTGAACCCTGTGGTACTCCACTAGTCACTTTCTTCCATGATGAGTAGTTTTCCACTCTTAGTACCATGTCCTCATTTCTCTTTTTATGAGAAAGTCTTGCATCCAACAAAACAGTTTGCCTCGAATTCCTCCTTGATGGTACAGTTTCCATAAAAGTCTTTGGTGTGGTACTGTGTCCAAAAGCTTTCTTGAAATCTAAATAGATACTGTCCACCCATCCTTCACCTTTCCTGTATTGTGTTTGTTACTCTGTCATAGTAGCTCAACAGATTAGTAACACATGATTTTCCTTTCCCTGAAACCAAATTGTCTTTCTGTTATCATACCTGTGTTACTTCTAGATGATTTACCCAAGCTTTTCTTATAAGTTTTCAAATACCTTTGCTTACAACACTGGTCAGTGATACTGGTCGGTAGTTGAGTGGATTTTGTCTATTTCCTTTTCTTGAATAAAGGGGACAATATTTGCTTTTTTTCCAAAATACCAGGTAGTTTACCTTGACTCAAGGATTTCTTTGAAAATTAAAAATAATGGTTTACATAACTCCTTTTGCACATTCTTGTAATACCCAACATGAAATTTCATCAGGACCACTTGCTTTTTCCTCCTCTGTTTAATCTACTTAACTCCTCCTGTATTACTTTTTCTGCTATTTGTATATCTGGTAGGTATGTGTGGACATGAGTGTTCCACATAGTCCCCTCTCAAAATTTTTTCTTCTGTAAAAAACTAATTGGAAATTCTTATTTAGTGCTTCACAAATATCTTTCTTCTCTTGTGTATAAGTGATTCCCTCGTCCGTAATGGATTGTATTATATCTTTTTACTTTAGTTTTTGCTTCTGATATAGCTGTAAAACAGCTTTGGTTGATCACTACTTTTTATTTAGTATATCCTCCTCAAACTGTTTTTGGGCTTCCCTCCTTATTCTCCTGTATAGTCGTTTTCTTGCCTGTTTTGTCAATTATTATACGCACCTTTCACTATTGTGTCTTCTGTATCTATTCCACAACAAATCTCTTTCTTTCTTTTTGATTTTTTACATTCTGTATTGAACTTCATTTCTTGTATTTTCTTATCTGCTTCTTTGTGCTGTGGGATGTACTTCACTGGACTCCTATTTCATAAAATTCACAACATTTTTTTATATACAGCATTTAAATCTTGTCCTCTAAGCTCATTTTCCCCAATCAACTTCAAAGAAATACTTCTTTAGGAGTCTCTTGATAATTTCCCTTTTTATAGTTTAGGCTCTTTTTGTAACTATCATTGCTGCTTACTATGTCATATTGCTATCCTGGAAGTTATAACTTAGAAATACTGCATGATCAAGCTTTTGCCGAAGTGGAGGGTGATATATTAAACTGTCAGTATCATTTTCTTGCCTTGTAAATATTAGATCTAGCACTGAAGGTACACAAGTCTCTCTTTTTCTGAGTGGTTTCCCTCACATGTTGCGTTAAGAAAAAACTCTTGTGACGAGATCCAGGAGCTTTTGATCCCAACAGCTTTCTTGGCTATTTATATCTAGAGTATTCTAATTTATATTTGTGTATTGAAGTCCCCAGTTAGTATAATTCTTTCCGATTTCTCTTCCATTTTATGTAGCAATGATCTTACACTCTGAATTGTACTCTCTGCCAGGTCCTCATATTCGTCTCTTTCCCATGTGTTTGATCTGGGTGGCATGTACAAATTGGCTACAATTACTTTACCTACAGATGTGTCGATCTCTACTACAATCAGTTCTACTTGTGACGGTATATCTAGTTTTATTTCCTTGACTTTTAGATTTTTCTTAGTTAATATTATAATTCCTCCTCCTTTTTTAAATATCTGTCTCTTCTCCATATATTGTATTCCTCTAAGTTTAGTATGTCATTTGATATCCTTGGTATTAATTTTGTTTCAGTTAGGCATATTATTTGTGGTTCATTTTCTCTGACATAATCATTCATCTCAAGTAATTTAGATACCATTCCATCCACATTTGAGTACATCAACCTTATCACCTTGTTTATATACTTGTCATGACATGGTTCTACTACTTTCCTCCTTTTTCTTCCATCCTGTTTGTGTACCACTTTCGTACCTGCAGTCCTATTACTTTGTAAAAAATTTCTTCTCCTCTTTTGATCTTCCCTCATTTTTTGTTTTTGCTTCCTCCCTTTTCTCTTTCAGTAATTCCAGTTCCTCTTGTGTTAGGCATCTTTTTATCCATACATTTTTGAACTCCTCTTTTTCTTAAGATTCTTTGCATTTTTTAGTATCTCTTCCACAGTGTTTACACTCTGGAAAGTCACCTTTAGAGGTCTTGTCTTGCTTTTCTCGTATTTCCCTAACCTTTTGTGTTCCTCGATGTCTCTACTACAGATTTCCTCTGATACTTCTTTCAGTAAGCTCATTACATTTGCCATCTCCTTTTTGTCTCTTGTGATCTTGTTTTTAACTTCATCCTCTTCTATACCAGTGATTAGTATTGATTTGTTTATCTCTACTGAATCTCTGACTAACTTTGGATTGTTTTGGATTATTCTTTTCACCTCCTTTTTAATGCTTTTTTCCTCCACCCTTGTTTCTAAGTCTTTCTTTACTTTCACCATTTCAGCATACGTGGTTTCTACATCATTTTTGTAGCTTTGCACAGCTTCATTTACTTGTGTTATCTTCTCCTCAATATCACTGCTCCGGTCAATAAGACTGCTAACTTGCCTAATTGTCTCTGTGTCATTTTTGAACTCTTCCATAACACTCTCGTGATTGACTACTGTACTTGCCATTTCACTCATTTTCTTCCTAAGTGTACTCAATTCCACAGTTAGTTCACTGATGGTTGTGTCTTTCTTATTGGCCTCCCTTCCTAGTTTTTTTATTTCTTCCTTTTGCAAGTGCATCTGCTTCTTTATTTCATCAATTTCATTTTTGAAAGCCATTTCTAGTTTGTTTACACGTTCAACCAGTCTATTGAGGGTCTCTACTTCAACCAGTTCTTGGTAGAAATCATCATTTTGCTTTTTACCTTTATCCCTTTTCTTTTCCAAATTTGTTTTACTGAAGTATGTATCCATTTTGCAATACTTAAAATGCAAAGCATATACTTACATCTCCGTCTTGTTATAGTCGAAACAAACCTCAGAGATGACTCAGCGTATTCTTTCATCTTGGTTCTATTTCCTGTTTTTACAAGTCTTGTTGAAACTTATTATTTTTTTCCTTTTTATAATGAACAATCATTTAGTCTAACCTGGTACTGAGCTTGACTCATACAAAGATACTATTTAGGTAATGCCACTAGCTGTGATGATTTGGTACGGAGCGCCGGTGTCACACGTCCGCCTAGATTGAATCCCTCTGTGTGTGTGTGTGTGTGTGTGTGTGTGTGTGTGTCTGCGCTCCACTAGTGAAGGTATTCCTCGGCATGGCACCACTCAAAACAATCACCCATGCCAAGCGGCACATTACATACAGGACACATGTTCTTTGTGTCCTTCCTCACCCCCATTCTGAAGCACAAGGTACACCTTAGCCTCTTGCCATTAGGAATCCTCGCTCGGCAGTGGCCCAGAGTGCAGTCCAACCTGACGTCATCGTCTATGATACTGTGACGCTTGATTGGATGCCTTGGTGCTCTGTGGTCTTGCTGTGGGGGTGGGGTAGCTGCAGGCCCAGGCACAGGTTCTCCTGACAGACCAGCAACTGGAGGTGGTGGCAGTGCTGGCACCCGTGGTGGTCCTCCTGCAGGTGGTGCTGGTGGCAGTGCTGGCACCCTCAGTGGTCCTCCTGCAGGTGGTGCTGGTGATTGGACCCGTCCTGGTGCTGGAGCCTGTGCCTGGTGGGCGCCAGGTCTTGGTGGTGCTGGCTGTCGTGTTGGAAGGTCTGGGTGCGTGGTGAATTATGTGTCCAGATGCGGGCCAATCCTCGTCATGGAAATGCAGATCATAGATGATCTGCTCCACAAATTCAAGGAGAGTTACTGGTTCCACATCTGTACTTTTTGTACAAGGCAAACATAATGAAGAATGCCATGTGGATGAAGTAGAATGTGATCTTCGTCCACTTGACAGTTCACCGTTGGATGGGGTAATACTGGATCATCTGGTCGAAATGATCCACCCCACCCAATTACCTGTCGTAGTCCTCCACAATGACAGGCTTGTTGACAACCCTCTTCACATAGGTTGTCCGCCTGTCATGACCCCGCACCTTCCCTTGAACCCTCTTGGGAATAGTGTTGGCACTGTGGAAGGTGGAGATCATGTTGACAACGCGCTTGTCTCTCCACATCAAGACGAGCATATTGCCCTTGTGCCTGTATGCCATGCCCCCCTCGGGCAGGGTCTTAGCCCTGGTGATGGCCTGCAGCTGGTGTGGTGCTCCTCTAGGCAGCCGTAGGGTCCCACACATGTAAATGCCTGCAGTGAAGAGTTGTTCACACATGGCTACAGAAGTGTAGTAGTTGTCCATGAACAACTTATAGCCCTGGTCCTTGAATGGTTCCATGAGGCCCCACACATTGTTCTTGATGGTCCGCTGCACCCCAATGTAGACCTCGAGGTTCCAGATGTAGCCCGAAGATGACTCGGCCACCATGTATAGCTTGATGGAATACTTGGTGGGCTTCTGGGGGTTGTAGATGCGGAAGGACAGCCTGCCCTTCCACCCCAGAGAGCCGTCATTGAGGCTGAGATGCTCATTGGGTTGGTGCTTGGACTGGAACTGCTGAAGGAGGTACTCCATGACCATGTGAACAAAGATGAACTGATCTTGGTTGTCCCGGGGTATGGCAAGCGGCTTGAAGGCATGGAAGTGCTTCAGGATGGCGTTGAAGCGTCTTCCACTCATCATCCGTCGGAACCTTGGGTAGTCATGCAGCTCAGAACTCCTCCAATAGTTCCTAATGATGGGCATATGCATGACCCCCCATGAACAGTTATAACCCCAGTAACTTGGCCATCTCCTCTTCATTGCAGGAGAACCAGGCATCTAACTGAGTCCCCAGGAATGTGGCATACAGGTATGTTTCCATGGTGAGATAAGACAACAACTTGCGCATGAAGACGAGCTGCAAGAACTGCAGCAGAGTTTTTGGGATATCCACCTTGATCCCTTGGGAGCCAGTGAACGGCCCATTGTTCAGTGTGAACGGACCACTGCTCCACCCAGGATCCTCTTCAGCGGCGGTGGCAGCAGGTTGGCCTTCTGACACTCTTCGGCCTGCTTTCCGACCCCTTGGACGTCCCCTGTGTTCAGGCAGAGGACCATGGTACCCTCGTCTATAAGGGGACGGCTCGACTAGGACGAGGATGAGACAGAGGGCTCTGGGCATACCATTCTCCTCGACTTGGCTGGCGATAATGTCACTGTTGCATCCTGCACAGCAGATGTGGGGGATGGGCCAGCGACGCATAGGATGAGCCAGCTTCTGGTGACACTGGCTCGGCCAAGGGGGCAGAGTGACCTGGAGATGGAGAGCGGACGAAGACAGCGCTGGGACCAGCAGGTCCTAGAGGTGGAGAGTTTTCTTGGGTCAGTCCTGCTACCGATGGTGGTGTTTTCTCTCGTGGTGGAAGGCGGCTGGACAGCTCCACTTGAGGGCTGGTGGGCAGGAGCTCAATCCACTCCACCCCAGACCGGTCACTCTCACTCTCTCCATCTTGATCTTGTTGAGGAGCTTCTTCCACTGCTCTGGTGTCAACCCCTGCTGCATCTTTGCAATTTGGTGTCGTTGCAAGCCAACTGGAGAATCAATTGCTGTCAAGGTATAAAGGAATCAAGATATTGTATTCGCTGCCAGCCAAGAACTTTGCTCGACACCGGCACAACGCAAAGGATTCATGATATATGTGTATGTCCTTGAAAAACATCATCTGCTACACCTGAGTTAGCGCACAGGTAGGGGCCACCTACGTGACCTACAGAACACGTGAATGTACTTTACTGGTGAAATATACTGTGCTTCTCAGAAACTGGTAGATTTGGTTATGTCTCATGTGGAAAAAAAAAGAAAAATCTAAACAGTGCAGCATGTTCTTGTAAGAAAAATATCTTCTCCTACACCTGAGTTAGTGCAAAATTAGCGAAATCCAACGTGACCTATGGAACACGTGCATGTACATTAGTGGTGAAACATACTGTTTCCCATATACTGATATATTTGGTCATATCTCATGCGAAAAAAATACGTAAACATGCAGCGTGTTCTCAGAAGAAAAATATAATCTACACCTGAGTTAGTGCAAAGGTAGCTAAATCCAACGTGACCTACAGAACACGTGCATGTGCTTTTAAGTGGTGAAATATACTGTGTTTCTCATAAATTGTATTTTGTAGTGAACATCATTCCACTATTTTGTCAGAATTTTCCTGATTAATCCCTCTAGAATAGTGAAGCTGAATGAACTGGGGTGTTGCAAGAGTTGTTTGAATTCAGGACACATCCCCAGACAGTTAAAGTAGATTAAATCCTTGTTTCAAGTGCAAAAAGGGAAATCATCATAGTGCTCTGTGCCCATGGATGTTCAAAGATGAGTTTCCTAAGCCTGCTAGTGTCAATATGACTTGCAAAATCAAATATTCCAGGAACAGTGCAAGCTGCAGTTCCAATTGGAGATGTGAAGGTAAAGATAGGAAAATAAGGGTGTATCAGCATGTATTGTTTCTGGTACTGGTGCACGGAAAACCATCATTTCTGCTGATATTATAAAAAAATTAAAGTTACCCGTAGTAGGTAAAGTAAATCAAGCTATTAATGAGTTTTTAACAACTAAGGAAGCACAATCCTTTGACTTACTTAGACCCTGAAAACAACTTTGCTGGTATAAATGTCATACAACAGCAACTGTACCAGATAAAATGAAAACAGGTATTATATTGAGAAGCAGGATTTGCCAGTTAGGTGGTGCTGGAGTATTCCCGACAATTCTTGACTTTTTCCGCTACTTGGAGTTGCCAGTTTGCCTGCTATTTGTGACCTGAGATATTTTGTAAGTTATGCATTAAATGTTGTGCTCTTTTTTCTCCATAATGTTTAATTTATGTGATTGTTTGTTGAATTGTGCAATTTTTTCTCAGTTTGTGTGCTAAATGATTTAGAGTGTTATGTAGTGCAGGGAAGGCTCTGGACGGTGTGGATATCTCTGAGTTGGTGACTGTTGCTTCCCCGAGAATGTAGTAGATAATTCTAACATGCAGGAAATTTATATAAGTATGGGGAAGGGTCTAGAGGAGTTTCAGTTCAGCTTGTGTTTAGTTCAGTGTCAGTGCAGATTGTATAACCCCTGTACTTGTGAAAACAGTGAAATGATTTTTTTTTTTAACCCCTTAACTGCGGTGCATCACTTTCGTGATGCTTGGGAGCAAGGGATCATACTGCGGGGCATCATTTTTGTGATTCTGTGTTATTTTGAATTTGCCCGGGCTTTCAAGTGGTGGCTTGTATCATCTATCAGTACTGCCAATATCCAACACTAGTCAGCACTCCTAATCTCATCTGTACTCCCATCCATTGTTGACAATTTAGCCATTTCTCCCCGTTCTTGACTCCCCTCCCTACCTCATCTCCATTACCCTCTCCTCTCACCTGCCTGGCCATGCTACACTAAGTAAATCTTCCCTGGAATTTTCCACTGATTTCATCCATTGAAATAAGCCCTATGCCCTATTCTTATACCAAATAATATATACAAATAAGAAAAAAGGTAGATGATAGTGCTGTACACCTGGAATTGGCTAATTATCACCTGACAACACCTCACGTGCACTCGTTCACTAATTTTCGCTGTTTATTTCCCCTTGAAATATGCTGTATAATCTATTCTCATAATAAAAATATATATAAGAAAGGAAGAGAGAAGCCTAAGTGATATTTACATTCACCTGGAACCACCTAATTTATTATGTATTGTCTAGATTTCCTGCCAATCATTTCTTAGTGTATATACAGTAATCCCTCTAATATCCGAACGCCCAATGTCTGAACATCCCCACTAACCGGACATGATCGTCCCGGGATCCAATATTCCCAAAATGGTCCAAAAACTGCAAAAAATTCGAAAAAAAACGAAATTTTCCTACCCATAGTTTGAACTTGGTGCGGGACAGCTTTGTTGTTGCGCGTCGTTCCTCCGACGTCCGATAGAGCGCCGCTGCATCCTCCCCACTTTCCTCCTGTCTCTCGTCGCGAGTGCACGCTCATCGTCATGGCTGCCCACGTGCTCGCTTTTGTGGTGGTGCCTTACCTGCTGCAGACACTCCTGCTGCTCTCGTGCCTCTCCTTCGTGTATGAGATGATGGCCCCGCCGCCTGAGAAGAGGAAGAGAGTGGTGTTGACTCTGGAGAAGAAACGGGAGATATTGGAGAAAGTAGTTGCGGGGTGGTCTTCTTCCCGCATCCTCCGCGAGTTCAACCTGGCCCAATCTACTTTGTTCGATATCAAGAGATCCTGAGACAAACTTATGCAGTACACGGCTGACTTCTCGTCGAGAAGCAAATGCAATGTGGAGAGGAAGGTGATGTTTGCTCCCAAGTTTGCTGAAGTCGACCGCTCCACGTTGATTTGGTATCGACAGCAACGTGCTGCTGGTGTGATGGTACGTGGTACGGAGCTGAAGGCTGCTGCTGAGAAGTTCGCCAGGCTTCACGACACCCTAGACTTCAAGGCATCTGAGGGTTGGCTTTTCGCGTTCAAGTTACAGCATGGCCTTACCAACCATAAAACTCATGGCGAAGCTTTGGACGCTAATGAGGATGGAGTAGAGGAGTTTCGGCACAAGGTGAAGGGCTTGATCGACAGGGAGGGCCTCACTCTCAGTCAAGTCTACAATGCTAACGAAACTGGTTTATTCTATCGCTCTTTGCCAACGAGCACTCTAGCCGAGGAGACGGAGAAACATGTACCTGGCTGCAAGCTCTTCAAGCAACGGATATCTGCTTTGTGTTCTGCCAATGCTAACGGCATGCACCGGCTTAAGCCCATTATTGTTGGCCGTGCAAAGCAGCCTCGGTGTCTTCGTGGGGTGATGGATGTCCTTCCTGTCGTCTGGTACCATTCTTTGAAGGCATGTTTTACAGCCCAGATCTTCAAAGACTGGTTCCACCGCCACTTCGTCAAGGAGGTCATACATTACCAGACGAAGACACTGGGAATCCCGCACGACCAGGTAAAGGCCCTCCTTCTCCTCGACAATGCACCTGCCCATCCGTGCGACAAGGACTTGGTGGCTGAGAATGGCCGCATTAGGTGCATGTTTCTGCCACCTAATACTACTGCTCTCATCCAACCAATGGACCAAGGAGTGATCGTGGCAACAAAGCGCCTATACTGAAGGAAGTTCCTGGACGAGGTGATGGTTGTTCTCGAGGACAGGAACGAGCGCAGGGAGGAATGGGACACGCAAGGCCAGCAGACTTTGGAAAACCTTCGTCACTACAACATCAAGTCTGCAATCTACAACTAGGCCAGTGCATGGAAGGAAGTCCCTGTCAAGACTTTAGAAAATGGTTGGTCTCATCTACTTCTCGGAACGGATGTGGAGTGCGATTTTCTAGGTTTTGACGTGGATGACTTCCATGCACGTCTACATACGCATGGCGACGATGTTGATGTGGACCAATGTGCTTGAGTGGTTGGATGACAATGAGGGCGATCCTGGGTATCAGACATTATCTGATATCGAGATCGCATCTTCAGTTGCAGGTGTCAGTACTCAGCTTGAAGATTCCAACGAGGACGGTGATGATGATGCGGACTCCTCTCAGCATGACACAATTCCAGCCATCCCCAAGCTGAGCGCACTCCGGGAACACCTAGAGTTCGTTCCCGACTACCTGGAACACCCGGACTGCGACAGGAAGATGGGGCCCTTGGGACTTGTGGAGGAAGTGCGTGCTTTCAGGTAGTGCATCATCAATTGTCAGAATCATCGTTCCTTGTGTCAATCAACGATTGACAGTTTTTTCAGGCCCGTGATCCCTGCTGTGCCCAGCCCTCGCTCCACTCTGTTGCCTCCCCAAGACAGGCCCCCATGCTCCGAGCCACAGCCCAGCACATCAGCCACGGTGGAGTCACCGCTCGAAGTAAGTTTGCGTCTATCTTCAGAGTTGTCTGCAGTGGGTATGCCATCACCATGACCCAGCGACGCACCCCTAGGTCACCTGCCAGTGATACTCTTGGACTCTGACAGTGATTAAACAGCAAGAACTTCTCCACTAGACCACACGGGAATTTACAGTGTTGTGCAGTGAAAAAAAACAGTGTTGTGTTAAGGATTTACAGTTGCGAATGAGAAGACAATTTTTGAACAAAATTTAACCTAAATAGACTTGTTTGTGTTTGCTTTAGAAAATGGTTAGAAGAGTGGGAAAAGTTAAAGTGCAGAGTGCAACACTTAGTAAGTTACAATGGAGCATAAGAGACAAGAGTGCGCACTGTGAAAAGAACGGACTTCTGAGCGCGATTGACCCAGTTCAGTGCAAGACTTCATGAACAGTGTACTGCAAGTGCTTCAGGAAATCCTTCTTACTGTCAGAGTCCGAGAGGAGGCGGTTATTCATCGAGATGGCCATGGACTTGCCGTAAGTAGGCAGAATGTTTCATACTGTACTTTTTTCCATACTATACTTACCTCAAACACCTCATTTCACTCTTTAATGTCCTTTATTGGTGTGAATACGGTGTTAGGAGCTATGCATGTGCAGTAGGAAGGTGTTTTTCTGAGTTAGGCTAGGTTAGGGTCCAGGAGCCAGGGACATGTAAGTACCCATAATGTTGAATATGAAGTCCATAAGCTGGGGCCCAATATCTGGACGGGACCACTATCTGGACCTGCCTATGCCTCTATTACGTCGGATATTGGAGGGATTACCGTATTAGCAGCTGTCACCACACTGACATTGGCAGCATTGCACTCCTCCTAGGCTACCACACTGTATTCACTTTACTGTTGTCTTTCAAGGTGAAACCACGTCGGATTCACGCTATCCAATTCCGCCGCTTTTTAGCCCCATGCAAAGGGCCCTGTGACCTCTACCCCCTACTAAACCTCGTGTGGAAAGGGGTAAAGGGCGAAGTGAATGCTGTGGAACGTCAACTGGCAAATTTGTCAATGAAAATGATAAACAGTGACAACAATCTTTCTAGTGAGTAAAACAGTGCAAATGATGGTGTAAATAATGTGTAAACAGCAAGTGAAAGCAATGAATGTAAATATAAGTGAACAGTGGAAAATAGTTTTATAAGTTACTGAAAGTGACAGTGCATAACACAGTGTAAATAAAATAGAAATGCAAATAATGTAAATAAAATAGAGAATGTAAATAGAAATATAAATTAGTAATATAAGAATACGAGCATATACAGTATACTAGGAGTAATGAAAGTGAAAGTTTCATTCGAGCATGTATGAATACTATGAGTTATGAAAGTGGAAGTGAAAGTGACAGATTCACGATAGAATACAGGACGAGAAAGTGAATCCTACGTATTATACTGAAAGAGAAACTGAATGACTACAGTGACAGTAAACTACTGTTACTGAAGGAAACTTATGGATAAAGATTGTAGATATATATAAGTGTTATATAGTAACAGAAATATAAAGTGTGAGTGTTTTTATGAATAATAAATGACAGAACACCAGCGGCGAACGAGCGCAAGTGGGAAGGTCATACGCACTCGTAATTTTCATTGCTTTCACAGTGTTTTTTTTGGGGGGAGAATGGATTCCAAACTATTTGAGAATCATAGAATAGTGTTTATAGTGATAATATCAGGCTGTGGTAATCATATTATGGGTTGTCGATTAGTGTAAAGTGGAGACTTCGTTACCCAAATTCAGAGGTCTCCACAAGTCCTACGGTACTCGACGAAGGCTCAACAAACATCCCAGGAGAAAGCTGAAGGTATGTGCCATGTGCATACTTAATTTTAATATTCTAGGACTAATAACTGATTTTTGGCAAATATTTTTAGAGAGTCTGTCGGAGCGTGAATATGCCCGCGAGACACGCAAGTCAAGCAAAAACAACCCCACGGTTTAGGGGTTAATGCGAGGAAGAAGGAACCAAAGGCCGTGGGCCTGCTATTATTGTTTCTTCCACGAGAAAAACAAAATACAAGAGAGAGCCAAATTCAAGATCTGATCATTTCGAGATGCCTGGACACGCTGTGTTTGAAAGACTGGAGGTCATAGGAAGCAGGAAATACAAACAGAGAGAGACAGTTCCAGAGTTAACCTGTTGCATAAATGAAGGACTGGGAGTAATGGTTAACTCTTGCATTAGAAAGTTGGACAGAAAAGGGATGAGAGTTTGTTGCTAGAAGGTGCTATGCACACGTAGAGGTGGAGGAATGCATGGAGACAATTCAGAGGAGCAGTGACCATTGAAGTAGCGATAGAAAAGAGATAAAGATGCAACAGTGTGGCATAGAGACAGATGTTGAAGGGAGTCAGTAAGAGGAGGAGAATTAGTGAGACGAAAAGCCTTTGACTCCACCCTATTGAGAAGAGCTGTATGTGGGGAGCATCTCCACACATGACAGTTGTACTTCACACAGAGGCGGATAAAACCCCTGTATAGAGTCAACAATTGTGCAGGGGTAAAGAAGGAACAGAGTCGGCTTAGCACACCTAATCTCTAGGAAGCAGATTTTATAAGAGATGTAATATGATCTTTCCAAGATAAGTCCCGAGTAAATGACACCCCAAGCAAGTTCAAGGAAGATGCAGGATTAAGCTGAATATTATTAACCCCTAAAGCGCGGCCGTCGACAGCTGACCCCCCCCAGGGTGGCGGGGTTTGATCGCAGTCTAAGAACCTGTAGGAAAATAGTCCAAAATCAGAGATTAACCCTAGGTCATTATACTTGGTATGGCAAATAGTACTTACATTCAGCTTTCTCCAGAGACAGGTGTTGAGCCTTCGTGGACTACCCAAGGACTTGTGGAGACTTGCAAAGTTGGGTAACAAAATCTTCACTTTCACACCTCCAGCAACCCGGTTTCCCCTCTATCAACAGCCTCATTCTGTCACAGTAAACTTTATACTACAACGTACAGGTAGTTTGGAATCCGTATTTGTACAATAAGCACTGAAAATAAGGCTAAAATCAATGAAGCGTACGGCCGACATGCAGCGCGTCGGCGGTCTTCCCGTCACTCAACAAACATTTCCATTTTCACAGCTAAAAACACGTATACTACATTATTTTCAATCATATTACTTCCCAAAAGATCACCGCGGCGCGCTATTTATTCTGCCTTACAGCAGTCACTTTATTCTCGTTCCTGTTGGCCGCTCGCACTTACTCGGAAGAGCTAGAACTCGCCATAATGTCACTTTGAAAGCCTGCGGTAAACTGACGCTAAACAGGGGCAAACCGCGTGAAAAAAAGCTAGTGTGACAACTGGGGAAACAAGCGTTTTCCTATTAGCATAAACTGCTTGTGAGAGGAGAGTGCAAATTTACAGTTCTGAGCAGTTAGAGCGCTGCCACATATAACAGCCAGACTGGCCGGGCCGTGCTGGGGGGGAGGGGGGAAAAAACGCGATACTTGGCAACAACGGAGGTCAGTAGTACAAAGATAAAGTATGTTAATTGTAGCTAAAGGGTGGTGGTACTGATAGACAATACCAGCTGGAACATCCTTGCCCGCGTTTATTCAAAATTAACTCAAATCGCAAACGCGACAATCCGCCGTTATGTCCTTTTTGGCGAGCATCACAAACGCGATGACCCGCGCTTCAGGGGTTAAACGTGAAGTGGGTATAAATGTGGAAGATTTTGTTGCGTTGATAGGTGTAAAAACTGAGTCTTTGATGCATTAAAAACAACCAGATTATTTTTACCCCAGTCAGGGATATGAGCCAAGTTGGACATTAGGTGTGCCATAGCCTCATCCCTTGTTTGTTGGAGTAAATGCTGAGATGGACGTTGCGGGAACCGAATGGAAATGTGAAGGGTGGAGTCATCAACGTATGAGTGGATAGGGTTAGATGTTCAGTTTAGAAGGCCATTGATGAATAAAAGGAAGAGAATTGGTGATAGGACAGAGCCCTGAGGAACACCGCTGTTGATAGATCGAGGAGAAGAACGATGACCGTCTACAACAGCGGCTATAGAACGACCAGATAGGAAGCTATAGATGAAGGCACAGATAGAAGGATAGGAAGTGTGAGGGTGCAGTTGGGAAATTAAAGATTTATGCCAGACTCGATCGAATGCCTTAGAGATGTCAAGTGCAATGGCAAAGCTTTCGCCAAAGTCCCAAAAGGAGGATGACCAGGAGTTTGAAAGGTAGGTGAGAAGATCGCCAGTGGAGCGTCCCTGACGAAACCCATACTGAAAATCAGAAAGAAGGTTGTGATAGGAAAGATGCTTTAAAATTTTTCTATGAAGAATTGACTCAAAAACTTTTGAGATACGGGATGTTAAAGCAATTGGACGATAGTCAGAGGGTTGGGAACGGTCACCCTTCTTTGAGACTGGCTGAATGAGAGCAACCTTCCATCAAGAAGGAAAGGTACCAGTTGATAGACAAAAGCAAAAGAGTTTACCTAGGCAGGGTGTTAGCACAGAAGCACAATTCTTGAGAACAACGGGAGGGACTCCATTAATCCCATTTGAGTTATTAGTACTGAGGCCTGTGATGGCAGATAATACATCAGCTGAAGAAATATTAATGTCAGCCATGAGGAAGTCAGAGGGGGGAAAGTGACGGAGGAACAGCACCGGAATCGTCTAAGGTGGCATTGGAGGAGAGAGTCTGAGTGAAGAGGTCTGCTTTATCAGTAGAAGAAATAGCTACAGAGACATCAACATAAAAGAGAGGAGGGAAGGATGATGAGGTAAAGTTGTTAGAAAGGTATTTGGCAAGGTGCCAGAAGGAGCGGGAAGAATTTGAGTTGGAGAGTTGAGAGCATTTAGTATGGATGAAATTATTTTTAGCAGGGCGAAGAACAGACTTAGCACAATTCCGGGCAGAAACGTATAAAAGATGTGATTCAGGGGTGGTTTGGCTCCGGTAACTTTTATAGTGTAATTATTTGCTAAATAAAAGACATTGAACTTAAGAAGGCAGTGTTTATTTATGCCTTGGCTAATCTTGTTGATGCACACCGAAAGGCTGACCATAGGAAGAACAACTTACCGTGCAACGTCCTTCCTGTACTGAACTACAGCTGTTGGAGCCTGTGGCAGTGTGGTACGTGGATGTAACAGTGGTGTCAGGAGTGGGACCACCAGAAAAGTACTGCAGTGAGTCAAACCTTCGACATGGAGGTAGCAGTCATGCAGACAAGAAGCCAAGCTACGCAGGACGAGGTGTTATTGGCTGAAATTATGAATTTACAAGCACAAAGAGTACAACTACAAGCACAGGATGAAGGGCAGAAAGGGCTTAAGAAAGAAATCAAAGAACAATTCCAAGCACAGAGTGAACAATTAGAGGCACAAAGTGAAGAACAGAAAGAACGATATGAACAGCTTCAAGAGGCATTACAGGAGCAACAGAGGGAATTACAACTGAGGATGCAAGGAGTCCTAGATGGTTTCATGGGGAAACGGAGGAAGAGCAGCAACAGTTGAAGGAGGAAGTATACCTGAGCTACAGCAGCAGAAAATGTGAGGTAAGCAGTAACGTGATGAAGTTCGGACAGCATCTAGACGACCAGCTGGAGCATGTAGACAACCAGTCGAAGACAACAGTGAGGGAATTGTGATGGAGTGTAGGCAGCATTTTTTTTATGTGTTTGACTATGGGCAAAGGCTTCAGGGCCTATTCCCAAGTCCCAGTAGCCCTCCTTCGGGCCCAGTAGTCCTCCTACATCTCCACATGTCACCACTTCAGTGCTAACACCCACCATCCATATTGATTACATGGTAGGGCTGTCTCATACAGGACTGGTGTATTGGTATTAGCGGGGGTACTTTTATATATCGGCGGGTCATCTGATAGATCAGAAAAGTCTGCATTTTAAGAAATTCAAATCCTTACACTGATCCTTGCCCGAGCCGAGATTCGAACCTGGGTCCATTAGGACTGCAGGCCGCCTCTCTACCGATTCTGACACTGCCACTTGAAGATAATTTGTGGGAGAATCGAGGTTATAGAAATGATGCTCCGCTGATCCTCAGGTTAATGTACAGGGAGCATATGAAAAGAATGGACAGTGTAAGGTGAATCTTTATGGATCCCAAGCATCTAAAGGCAGCATTACAGGGCTGAATAATCAGAATGTAGGAGTTTTAAGTTCTGGATATAATTATAATGTCCCAGTTTATAGGCCCCAACCCAGTGAAGTACATAGCTATAATGGGGGTCCAGTTAAAAAGAAACCTCAGGAATTTGATGGCAAAGTATCTTGGAAAGATTATCGTCTTCAGTTTGAGTTGCTTGCAGATCAGAATGGTTGGGATGATAGGCAGATGGCAGCACAGCGTGCCACAAGCCTCAGGGGTGTTGCAATGGAAATTCTGGACCAGATGTCGGTAGAGGACAGGAACAGTAATCAGTCCTCAGTGGGAGTGCTGAAGTGCAAGTATGGGACCACGTATCAGAATGAGGTTTCCAGAGCAAGATTCCTGAGTCGTGTATGGGCTTGAAAGGAATCCCCACAACAGTTTGCTCATGCCCTGGAAAGTATGGCATACAAGGTGTACCCTGGAGCAGCACCTAACCTGTTGACTATTCTTCTGAGGGACCAGTTCATTGATGCTCTTGACAATGCAGAGTTGAAAGTGCAAGTAAAGCAGGCACAGCCCAGAAGCATGCAAGAACCACTAGCCAGGGCTCTAAGTTTGAGCCCTACATCAGGTCCAGTACATCCACTTTTCAGGCAGGTTGTAGTGTGGGAGTCAAGGCAAAAAGGGCAGGTACATGAAATGGAAAAATGTGAAAAAAGTTATTGGTACTGTGAAAAGCCAGGATATAGGAAAGAGGATTGCTACAAGTGGAAGAGGGAACAGGAGAAGACCGGAGGAGGTTGCTGGTTCTGCGGGAAGATGGGACACAAGGAGGAGGAAGATTATTACAAAGAGAAGAAGGAGCAAGAACAGAGCAGTGCAAGGAAACTACAATTGTAACAAAAGGGTGTTGGACATGTAGTGAGGTGGGACACTTCAGTTCTGAGTGTCCAAAGGAGAAAACGAAGGATAAGAAGAAGGCTGCAGGAGACCAGAAAGATACGGAAAACTAGTAGAGGCTGGTGTTAAGGGGCAACCACCAGCCGGCTTTTCCCAACTAGCCCCACCACTGAGAAAATGCAAGAGAACTGCGATTGACAGTGTGTAAGCAGACAGAAGAATAGACAGCAAAAAGTGTTCCGTGGTGATTGATTCAGCCTCAGAGCAGACTTTTGTGAGGCCTGATGTGTTACATCATCAGTATTTACCTGAGTCATCAGAACAATTGTGTGACATAACCGAGCACTGAGCAGAACTGAGGGAACCCTTGGATGTACAGACTAAAGTAGCAGGGCAAGAGGCCGTGCTTCCAGTCTATGTAGCCGAGATGGAGGATCCTTACCATCTTGGTGTGGACTATCTGATGTCCATGGGATGTGAGCTGGACTTCTGCCCCATGAAGCTGAATGTTCAAGGAAAGTCAGTTCCCGTCATGACAGTGAGACGTACCAGATTTGGTGGTGAAGTGAGGGCGCTCTGCACTACAGTGATACCCCCAAGATCAGAACTATTGCTCCAGTGTAAGGTGAGTGGCTCTTTTGACAGCTGTCTAGGGGTGATGGAGCCTGATTTATGGTGCAAGATGAACGCTGGAGTGATGGTAGGGAGAACTTTGGTGGAAACAGGTGCAGATGAAGTGCCGGTTAGGAGGCCAGTTTCTCCCATGAGCCACAAGATCAACAAGGGAGAAATTGTGGGACTGTGCCAGACAGTGATCCCTTAGTGGCATCAGTGGAAGTCCTGTAAAATGAGTGTAGTCAAAGAAGTTGGGTATCTGCTGGACCACTTACAGGCCTGTTTTCAAGGAGTTGCCAATGCCTGGACGACTCACAAGTGCTGAAGTTCAGGTAGCTGGTAACGAGGTTTGCTAATGTCTTTTCCGCCTGAGACCTAAACCTGGGGTGCACTGATCTGGTGGAAAATTGCAGGCCTATAGACACCAGGGGTCACCGCCCAATTAAACAGCCAGCTCAGAGGATGGTGCCAGCCCAATGGCAAGAAATGGAGAAGGTGATGGAGAATCTCCAAAGTCAAGGAGTGGTAGAAAAGTCCAGCAGTCCTTGGGTATCAGCAGTGGTTTTAGTAAGAAAGAAGGATGACTCAGTAAGGTGCTGTGTGGATTATCGACTCCTGAATGAAATGACAGTGAAGGATGCATACCTCTTGTCAAGGACTGATGGCATGCTGGATTCTCTGTCAGGTGCCAAGTAGTTCTCCACTCTAGACAAGAAGGCAGGATATCATCAGGTCAAGGCTGCAGAGATGGACAAGGAGAAAACAGCCTTTTATCATGGGAGGGGTTTATGGTAGTTTAAGTGATGCCATTACGCCAATGCAATGCCCCAGCTAATTTTGAGCATCTCATGGATCGTGTACTGGAAGGACTGCACTGGCAGACCGTCCTCATCTATCTGGATGATGTAATTGTGTTCACATGGACTTTTAACCAGGAATTGGAGAGGCTGTTGGAGGTGTTCAACAGAATCTGAGCAGCACACCTCAAGCTGATCTCCAAGAAGTGCTACTTGTTCCTGAAGGAAGTGAAATACCTAGGACAATTGTAGGCAAGGGTGGCATATAACTGATTCAGAGAGGCGGCAGTTAAAAACTGGCCAGTTCCAATTTGTGTGAAAGAACTATGAAGTTTCCTGGGCTTGTGAACTTACTGTCTGCATTTTGTCAAGGACTTTGCAACGATAGCTGCACCCCTACATAAGTTCTTGGGGAAGAGGCAGAAGTTTATGTGGACTGCAGTGATTCAGATGGCCTTCGATGAACTCAGGCATACATTGACAAGCTCTCCAATGTTGCCATTCCCAGATCAGAGTCAGCCATTTATCCTGCACTGTGATGCTAGTGACCATGATATTGGAGGAGTTCCATTGCAGAAGAAGGACGAAAAAGAGTATGTGGTGGCGTATTACAGCAAGAAGCTCAGCCCACCAGAGTGGAACTACTGTGTGACCTATAAAGTGCTCTTGGCAATGATGAAGACCCTTGATTTCTTCCATCCCCACTTGTGTGGGTCCTACTTCATGATCAGGACAGACCATACTGCACTCAAGTGGCTGAAGACATTACAGAATCTGGAATGACAACTGGCATGCTGGCTTGGGAAGCTGGACCAGCACAATTATGAGGTGCAGCACCGTCCTAGGCGGGTACATGGCAATGCTGACAGCCTGAGTCGCTGGTCTTGTGACCCAGAGTGCCGGCAGTATGGTAAAAAAAGATCATAGCAAGAAATGCAGCTGTACTGCAATGAGAGGGCCAGCATCAGATGAAGAAGACCTGAAGGGGATGCAGATGAAGGATACAGATTTATAACCAGTGCTAGAGTGGCTGCAGCAGAGTACAGTACTACCATCTTGGAAAGTGGTTTCCAGGTTCAGCCCTGCAAACAAGAGCTACTGGAGTCAGTGGGACATTCTTCGTTTGAACAACGGACTACTGGAGCATCAGTGAGAGACACCCGATGGCCTCAGCAAGTATTGGCAACTGGTGGTTCTGAATAAAATGAGGTCCAAGATCTTGGATGAGTCCCATAACCAGATCATTAATGGACACATGGGAGTGAAGAAAACTCTAAATTGGGTGTGACAGATGCTCTACAAGACTGGCATATGGTTGGATGTTGAAGAGTGGTGTTGGGCCTGTGATATATGCTATGCCAAGAAGGGACTCAAGAAACATGGTTTTGCCCCTCTTCATCTGTACCAAGTGGGTGCACCAATGGAAAGAGTCATGGTGGACATTGCTGGACATCTGCCACTGACTGAAAGGGGAAACCGTTATGTATGTATCGTTATGGACTACTTCACAAAGTGTCCAGAAGTCTACGTCATACACGATCAAGAGGCTGCAACCTTTGCTCAGGTGTTGGTTGACCAGTTTTACTGTCGTTTTGGGATGCAGCAAAAGCAACATTCAGACCAGGGTAGAAACTTCGAGTCTGCTGTGTGCTGCGAGTGCTGCAAGTTACTGGGGATCAAGAAGACCAAGACAACCCTACGAAGGCCACAGTCAGATGGGATGGTGGAGAATTCAACTGTATCCTGGGACAAGAACTAGCCAAGTACTGTATACAGTACAGGGACAGATGGAATGGGAGTTGAAATTGTCTGTGTTGCTGATGGCATATCGGTCTGATCCCACAAGTCTAAACTGATACTGGGCCACGAGTTAAGGTTACCTGTTGACCTGTTATTGGGAGAACCACCTGGTAAAGAGATGCCTACAGACACCTCCAGCTATGTGAAGCATCTTTCAGGAAAAGTTGGCTGAAGTTCATCATCAAGTGCGAGGATCCCATAAATTTTCAGGAGAGGTGATGAAGTGCAAGTATGATGCCAAGGCGAGTGAGGTGACCTTCAAGGATGGTGAAAAGTTTGGTTATACAATCCTCAGCGGAAGAAGGGACAGTCAATGAAGCTGCAGAGCCCGTGAGTTGGGCCTTACACTGTGATTGACCACCTATCAGACATAACGTACTGGATTCGGGGAGGCAGGAAATCTCCCTCAAAGGTGGTACACGTGAATCTGTGACAGTACCATGATCCATGTCATTACAGCTGGGACGTTTCCAAGTAATCATACCCTCCTGCAGCCAAGGATGTTGAGAAGGACCAAGGGGCTGAAGTACAAAAGGATGGTGACAGTTCCCCAAGAGAAGTGCATCCGGAAGAGGGCCAAGACAGTCCACTTGGAGTGGACTGTGTGGAGGAGCAGGGACATCGTTGGAAGCAGCATAGGAGAATACCTGATAAGCGAATGATTTTTTTGTGAATAATCAAATGTTTAGTTTGGATTAAGGATTATGTTTGTATACATTGTGTAGTTTTGTTGGGACGACAAAAGGACTAGGGAGAGGGTAGTGTTGAGAAGCTGGATTCGCCACTTAGGTGGTGCTGGAGTATTCCCCATGATTCTTGAATTTTTCTGCTATGTATGGGAGTTGCCAGTTTATCTACTATTTGTGAGCGGAGGTATTTTGTAAGCTATGCATTAAATTTTATGCTTTTTTTTTTTTCTCTCTATACTGTTTTATTTACGTGATTTTTGTTGAGTTGTATAATTTTATCTGTTTTTGTGCTAAATAGTTTAGAGTGTTATGTAGTGTAATGAGGCTTTTGATGTTTTGGATGCCTTTCAGTTGGTGACTGTGGCTTCCCTGAAAATGTAGTAGCCTAGATATTTGTAGTATATAGGAAGCTTACATAAGTATCGGGAAGGAACTAGAGGAGTTTCAGTTCTGATTAAGTTTAGTTCAGTGTCAGTGCATATTGTATAGCCCCTGTGAAAAATATTTAGAGGTTCTGGTAAACAAATCGGGGCCCTCTCTCTGGGCACCAAAATGTGAAAAATATTCAATGTATGCAAGTCGGTATCCCTGTCGGGGCACCGCTATGTGAGAAATTTCTGGTATTTCCTAATAAACAACTCGTAGGTCGTTACTCTTCACTAAAGTTGTTCTTAAGTAAATTCAAACAAGTCTCATAGGGTTAGGTGAATCGTAACTTAACCTTAACTCACCTACAATAACTGTTTCTCTTCTATCTCTTTGCTAATCCCCCCTTGAATTGGCCAATTCACAAAGGTTACTTAGCTGGTGAAGAGGGAGTGTCGGACAACCGATGACGATGGGGCTGCTTTGTGTAATTGCTTGAGCAATCAAGCGTCCTTAAGGTGCTTATGTACAACCGTGCTAGCTTGACTATGACTAGGAACAGAGAGCGGTGTGTGGCAGGCTCTACCTCCCTCATAGAATGGTAGGTTGCCAACTATTAATTAATTACAATACTAAATACAGTTAGATTACATCATGATATGTACAGGGCGAATCTAACAAATTAATCTTAGTTTTAATTAAACTTAAGTTAAATCAAATATTCCCTTTAACTGTGTAAATATCTTAATTCCACATCTGCTTAACACGAAGATCTTTCCATCCTCGCCACGTCATCTAACAGGCAGACTCTGTTTAGATCAGTGGAGAATTCCATATAATTACATGTATTTACAATTTATAGTTGTCCACGAGGGTTAAACGCAGTAGCATTTATCAATAACAAGAATTATTAAAGAGAACGTACTTTCCGAGTTATAAAAACCGCTTGAACTGTTAACAACGGTCTGGGCGGAAAATGATACGCTGTATCATGTAATATGACCCTTAGCCAGGAGTTCCCTCCATAGATCTTGAGAACCCCGTGCTGCGGCCCTTATAGGTCGCGCATTTGGACCTGTTTGATCTTCACCATCCCCTGGATCCGGAGTGGCTGCTAACTCAAGGGATACCAGTTTATCAATAGTTTTTATACTGGTATGTCCCCTACAGTTTATTTTTACCAGTCTCAGCACCCCCTCTGAATCTGGGTGTGTGGAGATCACAATGGCCACTGGGATCTTTGTTGTTCGGTTTTCACTAAGACCACATCCCTTATGTTTTTAACAGATAGTTTTTTTGCTGGCAGCCTGAGCCCCATAAAATCTTTCTCATAAGCTCAAAAGATATTCATCGCTCCAATGTCTTCCAAGTATCCAACGCCCTTTTCAGACGTTGATATCCCTCCCGAAGATGTCCTAAATAATTATTTTCTATGTTAGGATCATCAACTTCTTCCTGGATATCCGCAAAAGGCATCGGATGGAGCTTCCTGCCATATAACATATGAGCCGGTGTTAAGGCCTTTAGCAAGACGCTAGTGTCATCTTGATAAGTCAGGGGTCTACTATTAATCCTGGTTTCAATTTCAGTTGTTACTGTTCTTAATTCTTCGTGATCTTAGTTCTATGTAATGTTTTCCTCAGGCAGTTCTTGACAATACCAATCATTCTTTCGGTAAATCCATTTTGCCATGGAGCTCTTGGAGCTGTGAACTGCCAAGTACAATTTCGGATTCCCAGCGCCGACTTAACCTTTGGGTCATTCGTTATATGCAGCAGTAAAGGTGCTGCTCCACCGAAATTAGTTCCATTGTCCCTTATTAACTTGCCAGGACAAGACCTTCTAGTGGCAAACCTGTGAAAGACATTGACGAATGTCTCTGAGCTTAGGTCTTCTGCTAATTCCAGATGGACTGCCCCTGTGTCAGCACAAGTAAATAAACAAATGTAGACTTTATGGGGAGTTTCCTCACCCGTAACAGTTATAGCCCCTGTGTAGTCCACTCCTGTTATTTGAAATGGCCGACTTATGTTCACCCTATCCTTCAGTATGGCTGGTGGTCCTGGGTAGTTATAAGGTCGCTGCTCATACCTCCTACAAATGATGCAGGTTTTCAGTTATTTTTTAATAACCTGTCTACCCTTAGGAATCCAGTACCTTTCCCGAATTTGGGCTAAGGTCTGCGGCACACCTCCATGGAGAGTGGAATCATGGGCTTCTTTTATAATTAGTTGTACAAAGCATCTGCTCTTGGGTAATAAAGTGGGATGTTTGGTTTGGGTGGGCAGGTCAGCCTTTACCAATCGGCCTTGACATCTTATCAGACCTTTTCCGTCTAAGAACAAGCCTAAATTCTTCATCTGCTTATTTCCTTTCCCAGTGTCTTGGCTTAAAAGTATATATATTTCCCTGTTAGAATTTCTTTGAACTATTTCAGCCAGTATTCTAGGGGATCTAACTTCAGAAACCCCACTTTCTTATTCAAAAATTCAACAACCAATTTAGTAGTGTTTATAAGTTGTCTTTTTGAAGAGAATCGGCTCATGTCATTTACTTCTGGCTGAGATACTACAGGATCCAAGTTCAGTACACTAACCTCGGCAATACTGTACTGTTTCTATTCAGGCCAATCCTTAGTGAGTAACCATTTAGGACCTTTAAGCCACAACTTATCTTTGATCAGTCTCTTTACGGTCGAACCTCTCGAGAGCTGATCAGCTGGATTTTGTGTGGAGGATACATGCATGAAATTAAATTTGGAAGACAGCTCTTCAATAGTCTTCACTCTATTACGGACGAAAGGAATTTTACTGTCTTCCTTCCCTATCCAGTTAAGACAAATCTCACTGTCAGTCTATATGTAAATATCCTCAAACTGAGTATCAAGAGCAGTGGTTATGTACCTGTCCAATTTAGTTCCTACTTCTATGGAAGCCAATTCCATTTGAGGTAGGGTTCTTGCTTTAATTGGCGCAACTCTGGCCTTGGACATAATAATCTTACTATCCTATGAATTTGGACTATGCTGATGATATTGTACTGATTTGCGGAAGTATTTACGAGATGCAGAGGGTGCTCGATTGTCTGGTGAAGGAAGGAGAAAAAGTGGGATTGGTAATAAATTGTGGAAAGACTGAAATTATTAATATGAACGTGGAGAACCAAATCGATTGTGTAATTGGGAATAATGTGGTGAAGAATGTAGAAAACTTTAAATATCTCGGAACGATTGTATCATCTAATGGATCATTAAACAATGAAATTGAGGAGAGGATTAGACAGGCTTGGCGAGCTGTTGGAATGTTGAAATCTGTTTGGAATAATAATATGCTTTCTGTACATACTAAAGTGAAAATTTAGAAGTCCATAATTAGACCAATTTTAATTTACGGGCATGAGTCATGGTACAGTACAATCGCAACAGATCAGAAAGTATTAGGATTTGAGAATAAAATACTGAGAAGGATTCTTGGGGTAAAGTGGCAAGACAGAGTTACAAATGAAAGAGTAAGGGATATTACGAGAGTGGAACCAGTTAATGAATATGTGAGACTGTCTCGCTGGAAGTGGTTGGGGCACATATACAGAAAAGAAGGTTGTTTAATACAGGATGTGCCAGAGTGGATTGCTAGAGGAAGAAGAGGTAGAGGTAGGCCGAGGGAAACCTGGTTGAGGACAATGAAAAAAGAAGCAGGAGAGGAGTGTTGGTGGGATCTGAAGGAGATGGCAAGAGACAAATATTGGTGGAGAGAGTTCATTGAGGCCCTATGCATCCCGTGGGGTGCCACAGGAAATGATTGATTGATTGATTGATCCTCTCCTGTTGTGCAATAAGCGACTGCTCCATAGGCCCTTTCAGAAGCATCACAAAATATGTGTAAATGCGATTTCTCATTACTGTTTATTTTCCTGGGAATACGTATGCATGATGTGGTTTCAAACTCCTTTCTAATCTGTTCCCATTGTTCCACATATGTCTCACCTAATTCAGTGTCCCAGTCTAAGTTTTCTCGTCAAGCCTCCTGTACTAAACATTTGCCCCTAATAACTATAGGACTGACTAGCTCTAATGGGTCAAATAGCTTGGAAACCTGACTTAACAAGGACCTCTTGGTGAGAGTGACATCAGAGAACTTAACTGGTTTCAAACTTATTACATCAGCTGTTGTAGCACCAGTCGAGCAGGGCAGTACTCCCGAGGTGGATGGAAAGCTGATGACAGGGAGTGCTGGAGCTCCCGTTTCATCAGCCCTCAGGACTAGTTCCTGACCATCCCCCTTTCCTGAACTTTTTCAGTGTCTCAGTTACACAGAGAGTAGGCCAGCATGCTCTCTAGTACAAATTTCTCTAACTATCTTCACCAAACTACATGCACAGTACACACTACACTTCCTATTCAAAATTCACCAAAAATGGCGTCAATTCACCCAGCCTCAGAGTCCCCAGGGGGGGGGACCATAAATGCCCCCGCCATCTGCCCCTCTCCCGGTGACGACTCGAGGTGCCTGGAACCACTGTCTGACTCTCTTCTTCTTCATTTCTGCAACATTCGTGGCCTATCATCTAACTTTCGCTCTGTTGAGCACCACCTCTCCTCCTCTAAACCTCACCTTCTTTTTCTAATGGAGACTCAGCTGTCTGAGGCAACTGACAGCAAACCCTTTTCTGTATCCTCCTACTTTCTCTATACTTATTTCAAAGCCAAAGGTGGCTGTTGTGTATACCTACGCAACGACTTATCTTCCTCTCGTGTTCCTGAACTTGATTCTTCTGAATTCTCCACACTTTGGCTTCGGCTTTCCTGTCATTCTCTGACTAAATATATCTGTGCTGTTTACTTATCCCCTAATTCTATTTTTCTATTCTATTCTATAGCCCGACGCCCTAATCCCGCAAAGGGTGGCCGCAGACAAAACGCCTCCAAGTCACTCTGTCACCCACCATTTGACTCCCCTCCCCCCAACTCACCCCCCCCTCCCTCATATACCTCTCAACTCCATCCCTCCACCTCATCCTCGGTCTACCCCTCCCTCTCCCTCCCTCCACCTCACCTACATACACCCTCTTAGTCAGTCTTTCATTCTCCATCCTCTCCACATGTCCAAACCACCTCAGTGTATTTCTCCTAATCTTTTCAACCACATCCACATCTACCCCACAACGTTCCTTCACTTCTTCATTCGTCAACCTGTCCCTCCATGTCACTCCACATGCTCCTCTCAAGTAACTAATTTCCACTGCTCTCACTCTTGACTTGTTCCCCTCTTGCAAGGTCCACGCCTCGCTTCCATACGTCAGGGTAGGGATCACAATACCATCATGCAGTGACTTCTTAACTTCCATACTCACCTCCCTATTTCTCATCACTGCTTTCAGTGTGCCAACAACCTTCCTTCCCTGCTGTACCCTTTCACGTACTTCATCCCCCAAAGTTCCATCCTTACTCATCACACTACCCAAGTACTTGAATGCACTCACATTCTCCATATCCTCACCATCCAACCTCACTGCACACTCTGTGACTTCATTCCTCTCAAACACCATAACTTTACTTTTGTTTACATTAACTTTCAGCTTCCTCCTCCTACACACTGTCCCAAATTCATTCACCAAACCTTGCAACTCCCATTCATCTTCACTCAACAATACTGTATCATCAGCAAACAGCAACACCGGAAGCTTCCAAATCTCACCCTCATTCATTCATTAGGGCCACCCCCACATCCACTGCCCTACCTTGTACCTCCTTTACGACCCCATCCATATATATATTAAACAGCCATGGAGACATTACACACCCCTGTTTCAGTCCCACATTGAGATCAAAGAACTCACTCAACTCACCATCCACTCGCACCGTAGCCCTAGCTCCCTCGTACATACTCTTCACAGCACTCAACAATTTCCCCTCCACTCCATATATTCTTAGTACCTTCCACATACCTTTCCTATCTATTCTGTCATAAGCTTTCTCCAAGTCCATGAAGGCAGCGTACACTTTCCTTCCCTTCTCTAGATACTTCTCCACTAAACATCTTAGAACAAATATCTGATCTACACACCTTTTTCCCTTCCTAAATCCCCCTTGTTCTTCTCCAACTAGCTCCTCTGTCATATGCCTAACCCTATCAATGAGTATTCTACCATATATTTTACCAGTCACACTAAGAAGGCAAATACCCCTATGGTTACCACATACTTCTCTCTCCCCTTTTCCTTTGTACAGAGGAACAATTATACCTGATTTCCAGTCCTCTGGAACCCTTCCCTCTTCCCAAGCCAATCTACACAACTTCCATATCCACTCCACAACAATCTCACCCCCATACCTAAGCATTTCACCACACACTCCATCAATTCCTGGGGCCTTTCCCAGCTTAATCTTCTTCATCACTTCCACTACTTCCGACCTACTGATCTCTTCCTCCCTCCTCTCATCTCTTCTTCTCCCAGGCATTCCCCAACCACTTATACTCACACTGCTCTCACTCTCTACATTCAACAAATCCTCAAAGTGCTCCTTCCATCTCCTCAATTTCTCTCTCTTCTCCACCAACAATCTGTTATTCCTATCTTTCACTCCCCTACTATTTCCCCTTTCACACTGCCTTACTTTCTTTACCTCCTTCCAAAACAATTTCTTACTCTCCCTCCATTTCACACTCAGATTCCTCCCAAACTCTTCATCCACTTTCTTCTTACTCTCCTTCACCAGTCTCTTAACGTCCCTTCTCCTGCTCACATATACCTCTCTCTTCTCTCTCTCATCTTCTCCCCTACCTCTACTCGCCAACCATTCACCATATGCCTTCTTCTTTTGTTCCACAGCTCGTTTCACCTCATCATTCCACCATGCTGTCCCTTGCACACCCTTGCATCTCCTCCTCACTCCACAAACCGCCTCACACGCTGCGCTTATCTCTTCCGTGAATATCTTACATACGTCTTCCACCCCTTCCATCTGCTCTAGCTCATACCTTCCCAATCTTTCTTCCACTATGCTCTTATACTCTGTCCTCTTCTCACTATCTTGCAATTTCTCCACTCTTCTCACAGGAGCTGCTTCCTCCTGTCTTCCCCTTCGCCTCCTCAACCACTTTCTTTGCAGCTCTACCTTGGCCATCACTAAGTGATGGTCCGAGACTCCATTCCCCCACCCTCTCCACACCCTTGCATCCAACACTTGTCTTCTCATTCGCTCATCCACACACACGTAGTCTATCATTGCCTTTCGTTCAACAAGTTCACCATCCATCCTCCTCATTACTCTCCATGTATACCGGTGGATCATCTTATGACGAAAGTAGGTGTTGGCTATTGCCAACCCCTTACAAGCACAGATGTCCACCAAAGCACTACCATTCCCATCTACTTCCGCTGGCACACCCCACTGACCAACCACTCCATCCACTCGTACATTCCCGACTTTGCCATTCATGTCTCCAATCAACAGCACTCTCTCGCTCCTCTCAAACTTGTCCATACATGCTTCTACTCTCGCCCAAAACTCATCTTTCACTCTTGCCACTCGATCCTCTGTTGGAGCATACACACATACAATCGCCCATGCTTGTATACCTACTTTCATCCTCACCCATAAAATCCTTGCACCCACTGTTCCATACTCTCTTATATTCTCCTTCCACTTCTTGCTTATCATCAGACATACTCCCTCTCTTGCCCTCTCATTCTCACTGACTCCCGCACATATACCTACACCGTATTCCCATTCTCTCATCCTTTCACCTTTCCATTTAGTTTCAGTCAATCCACATATATCCACTTTTGCATCCTCAAGCACCTGGACAATCTCTCTCTCTTTCACTTCATCATTCACTCCTCTCACATTCCACGTTCCTACTCTCAGAATGTCCTTTGTCCGTTCCTTAGTCGTCAACGTATGGTCCGTCCGGGTCCGAGGCGCTTTATTTGCTTTTTTAGTTAGTTCTTTTTATGGGGTGGGGCACTAGCCCACCACCAACCCTTTTAGTCGCCTCGTACGACAAGCAGGGATACTGGGGGAGTATTCTTGAAACCCCCTTCGACTATCTTACTTCTACGATGGAACACATTCTGTCCATTTCTCCTTTCTCTGAAATCTCCATTCTTGGAGATTTCAATGTTCACCACCACCTTTGGCTCTCCTCTCCTTTCACGGATCCACCTGGTGAACAAACCTACATCTTTTCTATCCTTAATGACCTAGAGCAGCTTGTACAGCACCCTACCCGTATCCCTGACCACCTTGGAGAGAGCTCCAACATACTTAACCTATTCCTCACAACTAATCCTTCTGCTTACTCTGTTAATCTTTTCTCTCCGTTGGGCTCCTCCGATCACAACCTTATTACCTTAACCTGTCCTATCACTCCGGTACGGCCTGTGGACCCTCCAGGGAAACGTCGTCTGTGGCATTTTGGAGCAGCAGACTGGGAGGCCCTCAGGCAGTACTTCTTTGATTTTCCCTGGAATGATTATTGCTTCCATGGCCGTGAGCCATCTGAGTGTGCCTTGCGCATTACGGAGGTTATTCCCTCGGGCATGGAAGCATACATTCCTTTCTCATATCCTTTGACTAACGCAAGAAAGCCTTGGTTTAATCACGCTTGTTCTAATGCTGTCCGCAACAAGGAGAAGGCCTACAAAAGGTACCGGAGCCAACCCACCCCTGAATCACATAATCTTTACGTTTCTGCTCGGAATCGTGCTAAGTCTGTTCTTCGCTCTACTAAAAATAATTTCATCCGCACTAAATGCTCTCAACTCTCCAACTCGAATTCTTCCTGCTCCTTCTGGCACCTTGCCAAAAATCTTTCTAACAACTTTACCTCATCATCCTTCCCTCCTCTTTTCTGCTCTGATGGTTCTGTAGCTATTTCTTCTACTGATAAAGCAGATCTCTTCGCACAGACTTTCTCCTCCAATTCCACCTTAGACGATTCCGGTGCTGTTCCTCCATCACTTCCCCCCTCTGACTTCCTCATGGCTGACATTAAAATTTCTTCAGTTGATGTATTTTCTGCCATCACTGGCCTCAGTACTAACAAGGCATATGGGCCTGATGGGGTCCCTCCTGTTGTTCTCAAGAACTGTGCTTCTGTGCTTACACCCTGCCTAGGCAAACTCTTTCGCCTTTGTCTGTCAACTTGTACCTTCCTTCTTGCTGGAAGTTTGCTCTCATTCAGCCAGTCCCAAAGAAGGGTGACCACTCCCAACCCTCCAACTATCGTCCAATTGCTTTAACGTCCTGTACTTCAAAAGTTTTCGAGTCAATTCTTAATAGAAAAATTTTAAGGCATCTTTCCTATCACAACCTTCTTTCCGATCGTCAGTATGGGTTCCGTCAGGGACGCTCCACTGGCGATCTTCTCACCTACCTTTCAGACTCCTGGTCATCCTCCTTTCGGGACTTTGGCGAAAGCTTTGGCATTGCACTTGACATCTCAAAGGCTTTCGATCGAGTCTGGCATAAATCTTTAATTTCCAAACTGCCCTCCTGCGGTTTCTATCCTTCTATCTGTGCCTTCATCGCTAGCTTCCTTTATGGTCGTTCTATAGCCGCTGTTGTAGACGGCCATCGTTCTTCTCCTAGATCTATGAACAGTTGTGTTCCTCAGGGCTCTGTCCTATCACCAACTCTCTTCCTTTTATTCATCAATGATCTTCTAAGTTGTACATCTAACCCTATCCACTCATACGCTGATGACTCCACCCTTCACCTTTCCATTCGGTTCCCGCAACGCCCATCTCAACAGTTACTTCAAGAAACAAGGGATGAGGCTATGACACACCTAATGTCTGACTTGGCTCATATCTCTGACTGGGGTAAAAATAATATGGTTGTGTTTAATGCACCTAAGACTCAGTTCTTACACCTATCAACCCAACAAAATCTTCCACAGGTATACCCACTAATGTTTAATAATATTCAGCTTAATCCTGCATCATCCTTGAACATGCTTGGGGTTTCATTTACTCGGGACTTGTCTTGGAAAGATCATATTACATTTCTTGTAAAATCTGCTTCCAAGAGATTGGGTGTGCTAAGCCGACTCCGCTCTTTCTTTACCCCAGCACAATTGTTGACTCTATACAGGGGTTTTATCCGCCCCTGTGTGGAGTACAACTCTCATGTGTGGGGAGGCTCCCCACATACAGCTCTTCTCAATAGGGTGGAGTCAAAGGCTTTTCGTCTCATTAACTCTCCTCCTCTTACTGACTCCCTTCAACCTCTGTCTCTTCGCCGCACTGTTGCATCTTTATCTCTTTTCTATCGCTACTTTAATGGTCACTGCTCCTCTGAACTGTCTGCTTGCATTCCTCCACCTCTACGACGGGCACGTAGCACCCGTCTGGCAGCAAACTTTCATCCCTTTTCTGTCCAACTCTCTAATGCAAGAGTTAACCATTACTCCCAGTCTTTCATTTATGCAACAGGTCAGCTCTGGAACTGTCTCCCTCTGTCTGTATTTCCTGCTGCCTATGATCTCCAGTCTTTCAAACGTAGTGTGTCCAGGCATCTTAAAATGATCGGATCTTGAATATGGCTCTGTATTGTATTTTGTTTTTCTCTTGGAGGGAACTGTTACTGCGGGCTCATGGCCTTTGGTTCCTTGTTCCTCGCATTGAAAAAAAAAAAAAAAAAAGTTAAGACCCAACACATTTTGAATTTTGGGAATGTCAGTATCTGGATAGTCCTCTTGTATTTTATTCCTCAAAAGCGGTGAATTTGTATTCCAGCTCTGTAACAGCATATTGCCTTCCCACATTCGGTATTGGCTACTTCATAAGCCTTCAATGCTTCTGACAGTATATCAACAACACCTTGCAAATTATCCATGTAAAAAGCCTGCCCTATTTCTGTGCTTTTGGCATTTTCAAAATGATGCTTTAAAGTGTTGCAAAGTAGGAAAGGACTAGCACAAGAACCAAAGAGCACTGATCGGAAACAGTATGTTTTCAATGGACTATCCTCACTTTGAGGATTATGAGGCCAGAGGAATTTTGTAAATTTCCCTGTCCTCTTCTCTCAGTCCTATTCTGAGAAAAGCCTTACTAATGTCTGCTGTGTAAGCACAAGGTTTCTCTCTAAATCTTAGCAACACATTCCCTAACTTCTCTGTTAGCGTAGGTCCAGAGTATAGACAATCATTCAAGCTAGCTGATCCCTTGGATGCTTTACTACTACATTTGAATAGTATCCTTATGGGAGTAGTTCCCCACTGTAGGGGGTCACCTTGACGTGGTGGTGGGGTTTGAAGCGTGGTTGGCAGTGCCACCTACTTAGGAGGCGTGCCTACCTTTGTAGGGTTCGGCATTTGTCGGCCTTGTGGACCAAGCACCCCCTACATCACTGGTAGAGGAGGCCTACTGGTGATGTCAGTCCCTGCCCATTTGCCATCTAGGGCGGGACTGTTGCCTCCCCACGTGTTTGCCGTGCGTGGCGTCCCGTAATGCTGGGAGATGGAAGTCCTGGAGGTTGAGCGATGCTGCATGGTGTGCCCTGCAGCTAGCAATACACCTCTTTGGTCCCTTATTCTGGCTAGACGGGTGGCCTAGTTGGGCCCGACCAGGTCAATCGGCTGGTCACTGGCTAGCCATCCAGGCTAGTCACCTAGTGGCTTTAGGGTCAAGCGTGCACTGGGGGACCTGGTGGCTCCTATCGTCCTGGAGTCACCCTTGTCAGGGTCCCTTGGTGGTTACCTGCGTATACTTTCCCACTACCTCTGGGGTCGCCAGTGGTGTTTTCCCTGGCACATGGACTCCCCTTGTTGGGCTCCATGGTGGGTGGAGGGGTGGGGGAATGAAGGCGGTTATTATTATAAATATGGCTCAATACACTATTCCTGCAGCTGACGACCCTGGTTCCGTCCCTGACCATCCTTCACAGTCTCCCTCCTGTGCGCCACCTGTGCCTCTGGCTGGTGAGGCCCATATTGCCACCTTGGAACCATACCTGCCTGGTTCCAGTGGTTTGCGGTCAGTGGCCACTACAAAGAAGAAGAGCCAGCAACAGACAACAACATCTTGTGGACATGCCCGTGAGGTCCTGCCGGGTGTCTTTGAGAGGGTTGATTTCCCAGGGTACTACATCATTCGTACTTTGGATGGTCAGCCTATTGGGAATCTGGACATTTTTACTGTTCATTGGCGCATTATGTCAATCTGTGGGAGATAGCCGATGATTTCACCTCAGGGGGATGGTAGCCTCCTAGTGGAGGTTACATCCCCTGAAGAGGGTTCCCAGCTGGCTGCCCAGTATAAGGACCCGGATGCACTGTTCACTTGTGTTCCTCATGCCTTTTTCAATCATAGTCGAGGTGTTGTTTTCTCCAAAGACTTACTGCGTTACAGTGAAGAGAAGCTGCTTGAAGAACTCCAGGTCCACAGGGTTGTTAAAGTGGAGAGGTTTCGGAAGAAGGTTGATGGTGTTCTTACCCCAACTCCATCTTTGTTGCTGACTTTCGACTGTACTGTTCTCCCTTCATCCATCAAGGTGGCTTGGTTGTCCCTTAGGGTCAAACCCTTTGTACCAAATCCATGACGCTGCTACCACTGTCAGATGTACGGGCATGTTGGGCGAGTCTGTCGTCGTTTGCAACAGGGCCTCCCAGTGGTGTGTGTCAGTTGTGGAGTATCCACTCATGCAGGACAGGACTGTCCTGGACCTGTTTGTTGTTTGCATTGTGGTGAGGCACATCCTGCTTCATCTAAAGACTGTGCCCGGTTTTGCTTGGAGAAGGAGATCTTCCTCATCTGTAATCGTGATAAAATAAGCTTTGCTGAGGCCAGGAGTAGAGCCATGTCATCTGTTTTCCGTAATGGAGTGTCTTCTGCGTCAGTTTTGTCCGGTCATAGCCGTCCTCGTCGTCCCGTCCAGCAGCAGACCCGAGTTCCTCCTGTTGTGTCAGCTCCTATGCCTTCATCTGTTGATTCCATGCCAGTGCAACAATCTCCCACACTTGATACGGTTGCCGCTACAGTTCAAGACTCGACCTCTACATCTATGGTATCCCCTGGTAGTCATGGTGCACATTCTTCATTCGCTAAACGTCATCGTGGTTCCTCAGAGTCTTTGAGTCTTGAAGTTCCTCCAAGCAAGGTGTCGGTTGTGGAGTCCACATCCTCTGTAGTTAGTCCATCTGTGCAACAGCCCTCGGACCCTGCTCCTGGGTCTTCGGGGGCTTCTGGGGTGTCAGGTCAGTCTGGCACCTCTTCCTCTGGGGTATCGGATGTTCCTCATCCGGTTACCTCGGAGGATCCTGTCCTGCCCCCTCCACGTTTGGAGGCCAGGACCCCAATCCCTCCTGCTCGACCTCTTGGTTCACTAGGGGCCCCGGGCAGGGTTCGGAGTAGCACTTCCACTCCTGCTGGGCAGCGACGGGTGTCTGTGAAGTCTCCCAACTCTTCGCAGACCCCAGGCCCTCGTTCTAGCCATGCTGCTGCCTGTGACAAGCCCCTTAGTGGGCGTATCCGCATTCCCAAGAAGATTGTCTCCCAGGGTCGCTCAGTGGTTTCCACTAAGTGACCCTTTCTTTTGTGTATATAGTTCCTCCATTTTAAAAAATTTTTAGTATTTTTTTATGGTTTTCTGTTTGTCCCTCTCCCCTGCCCCTGTTTATTTCAATAGTTTTAATGGCTCATATTATTCAATGGAACTGCCATGGTTTACGAGCCAACTGGGAGGAACTCCGTTGGCTTCTGACTGAGTATTCACCTGTGTGTGTTTGCCTACAAGAGAAAATGGTTGGTGATGCTGCGCCTCCCAGTTCACCTGGTTACCAGGTTTTTTTATTCAGATCCTCTTCCTGGACAGGGTCATGTTGGGGGTGTGGCTGTTCTAGTATCCAGTGACATACCTTTCACTGCTGAGTCTTAACACTCCACTGCAGGCTGTTGCTCTCCAGATTTTCCTTCCCCATCGTTATACTGTGTGCTCTTTGTACCTCCCTCCTAGTGCCACTATTGAGAGGGTTGATCTTGAAAATCTTATTCATGCACTTCCCTCACCCTATTTCTTGCTGGCCGACATGAACAGTCATCATCCCCTGTGGGGTGGCTCCACAGCTGATGCTAGAGGTACTATGTTAGCCTCCATTGTGGAGGATGTGGATCTGTACATTTTAAATTCTGGTGAAGTTACTTACTTCCATAGTCAAACGGGTATTTTTACTGCTATTGATTTGTCTCTGTGCTCTGCAGGGGTAGCCCTGAATTTTACATGGGCTGTGTTACCCGACTTACATGGCAGTGACCACTTCCCTATTTTATTAAGATCGACACAGAGTGAGCCTAGGCGTCTTCTTCCCCGCTGGCGATTGGATAGGGCGGTCTGGCTGGTTTTTGAGGAGCTGTGTTCCCCGAGCCGATGTGTGGAGGATTTTGTCATCACTGATGCTGCTGTTGAGTATTTCACAGACTTACTACACTCGGCGGCACTGCAGAGTATTCCGAGAACAGCTGGTCACTTTCCTTGCCGTTCAGTTCCCTGGTGGACCGAAGAGTGTGCTTCTGCTGTTCGGGCTAAACATGCTGCTTTCTCCCGACTTTGTCATCACCGAGGTGACCCTGGTTACTTAGTGGCATATAGGAGGGCCCGAGCTCATGCCTGGTGGGTTATGAAGGAGGCTAGGAGGAAGTCTTGGGCACCATTTGTTTCCTCAATTTCTTCAGACTCCTCTCACGAAAGTGTGGAAACGGGTGAGGAAGATTTCAGGGAAATTTCCCGTTCCCTCTCCTCCTATTTTATCTCATGCAGGTGTGGTGGTGGCTCATTCTTAGTCTGTTGCCAAGATATTTGCAACTCATTTTGCTAATGTCTCTAGGAAGGACACCTCATCCCCGTCGGCACACCGCCGATGGCACCTAAAATCTTTGGGCATTAGTTTTCCATCTACTGCAGAGGAGTCGTATAATGTTGCTTTTTCTGCTTCTGAATTTCAGACGGCATTGTCGCAGTGTCGCGACTCGTCTCCAGGCTTGGATGATGTCCCATATGCCTTCTTACACCACTTGCCTGATGCAGCCCTTCATTTTCTGTTGTCACTGTATAACAGAATTTGGTGAACTGATGGGTTTCCGGCCTCATGGGGTGTTGCTGTGGTTCTCCCCATCCCTAAGCCGGGTAAGGATCACTTGCAGGCCACTAATTATCGCCCTATCTCACTGACATCTTGCCTTTGTAAGGTCCTCGAAAAGATGGTGAATAGTCGGCTCATGTGGTACTTAGAGAAGGGTGGCTACTTGTCTCCAGTCCAGTGTGGGTTTCAGAAGATGCGGTCAACCACAGATGCTCTCCTTTCTTTAGAATCTTCCATCTGCCAGGCTTTTGCAACTAACCAGCATCATATCAGTGTTCTTTGATTTGGAGAAGGTATACGACACTTCCTGGCTTCATGGTATATTACAATCTCTTTATGAGTTTGGTCTCCGTGAGTGACTCCCCACTTTTATCCGGGAGTTTTTATCAAATTGTTTTATTCGGGTCCGAGTCGGGAGCGAGCTGTCTACTGCACGTCCCCTTGAGGATGGTGTGCCACAAGGGAGCATACTAAGTGTTACCCTTTTCGCAGTGGCAATTAACGGCATTATTTCTGTGCTCCCTGATGGTGTTCGTGGCTTTCTCTATGTTGACGATTTATCATTCTCTGTCACTGCCTCACGGATGTCAATGGCAGAAAGGAGGATGCAGATGGCTCTCAACAGTTTCTCTAGATGGGCTGATGAACGAGGTTTTCGATTTTCCTTCAAGAAGACCGTTGCCATGCATTTTTGCTGCGTTCGTGGAGTCCACCCTGACCCAAACCTTTTTTTAGATGGGCATCGTATTTCGTGTTTAAAGGAAACCCGCTTTTTAGGGCTGATTTTTGACAGCCGGTTGACTTGGGTCCCTCACTTGAGGTACGTAAAAGCTGAGTGTCTCAGAGCATTGGGTCTCTTGAAAGTTTTAGTGCACACATACTGGGGAGCTGATCGCAAGACCCTCCTCCTCTTGCATCAGTCTCTGATTTTATCCAAACTTCATTATGGATGTGAAGTTTATTCCTCTGCCTCAGAAGCCCGGCTTCTTATTTTAGATTCCATACATCATGCTGGTGTTCGTCTCACCACTGGGGCATTCCGATCTTCCCCAATTTCGAGTTTGTTGGCTGATGCTGGTGTCCTTCCTCTAGACTTGCTCCGCTCTTCCCTTTTGATGTGATGTTGGTATCGCTTATCTCGTCTCCCAGACTCTGTGCCCTTTGTCAAGGTCTCTCAAGATTCTCGGTCACCTATTTTTGCCACTCGGCAATCCTTTCCAAAGCCCTTTGGTTTCAGGGTGCAGTCAGTTATGTCTAGCTTCTCTGTTCCTTCTGTGCCGATCACTCCCCACCGTGTCCCGAGGGTGGGCTACTGGCTTCTCCCCAGGGTGACATTTTGTCGTTTCTTCTCATCCAGTAAGGCCTCCCTTCCTTCTCAGGTTTTATTTTCTCTGTTTTTAGAGCATGCCTCTTCTCACGGGGACTCCATACCAGTTTATACTGATGGATCTAAGTCTGATGCGGGTGTGGGCTTTGGTGTGGTGTTTCCCACCTTCTGTCGAGGTGGGAGCCTCACTGTGACTGCTTCTGTTTTTACGGCTGAGCTGTCTGCTATTTTATTTGCCCTTCAGATTCTCTTCACTCTCCCCCACACTGCTTTTACTGTTTTTAGTGACTCACGAAGTGCTCTTTCTGCAATGGAGTCTTTTAATCCCTCTCATCCTTTGGTTTTATCCATTTTAGAGTGGCTTTTCCTTTTAGGGCGTCGTGAATTTAAAAGCATCTTTCCTATCATCAGCACAGTTTACTTATCCCCTAATTCTACTGATTATCATAAATTCTTCAACTATCTTACTTCTGTGATGGAACACATTCTATCTACTTCTCCTTTCTCTGAAATCTCCATTCTAGGAGATTTCAAATTTCACCACCACCTTTGGCTCTCCTCTCCATTCACTGATCTGCTTGATGAACAAGACTAAATCTTTTCATCCTTAACCCCTTAACCGCGAGGCGTCACTTTCGTGACGTTTGGGAGCAAGGGATAATACCACGGGGCGTCACTTTTGTGATTCTGTGTTATTTTGAATTCGCCCAGGCTTTCAAGTGGTGGCTTGTATCATCTATCTGTACTGCCAATGTCCAACACTAGTCAGCACTCCTAATCTCATCTGTACTCCCATCCATTGTTGACAATTTAGCCATTTCTCCCCGTTCTTGACTCCCCTCCCTACCTCCCCTCCATTACCCTATCCTCTTGCCTGCCCAGCCGTGCTACGCTAAGTAAATCTTCCCTGGAATTTTTCACTGATTTCATCCATTGAAATAAGCCCTATGCCCTATTCTTATACCAAATAATATATACAAGAAAGAAATAAGGTGAGAGTGCCATACACCTAGAATGGGCTAATTATCACCTGACAACACCTCACGTGCACTCTTTCACTAATTTTCGCTGTTTATTTCCCCTTGAAATATGGCGTATAATCTATCTTCTTAATAAAAATATGTATAAGAAAGGAAGGGAGAAGCCTAAGTGATATTTACATTCACCTGGAACTACCTAATTTTTGCAGGCCACCACACTGTATTCTATGCTAAGTAAATCTTCTCTGGAATTGTCCACTGATTTCATCCTTTGAAATAAGCCCTATGCAATATTGTTATACCAAAAAATATATATAAAAAAGAAATAAGGTAAGTGATAGTGCCATACACCTGGAATTGGCTAATAATCACCTGACAACACCTCACGTGCACTTGTTCACTAATTTTCGCTGTTTATTTCCCCTTGAAATATGCCGTATAATCTATTTTCGTAATAAATATACATATAAGGAGGGAAGGGAGAAGCCTAAGTGATATTTACATTCATCTGGAATGACCTAATTTATTATGTATTGTTTTGGCTTCCTGCCAATCATTTCCTTGCTATATATTAGCAGGTCTCACAAGGCTAAAGTTGGTAGTATTGCACTCACTCTAGCCAGGCGGCAGGAGGCCACCACTATCAGTTCACTGTCGTCTTTCAAAGTGAGGATATGTCTGATTCGCTTCTGCTAACATCCGCCCCTTTTTAGTCCCATGCAAAGGGCCCTGTGACCTTTACCCCCTACTAAACCTCGTGTGGAAAGAGGTAAAGGGCTGAAAGTTGATAAAGAGTGACTACAATCTTTTAATTGAGTAGAACAGTGCAAGTGGAATTGTAAATAATGTGTAAATAATGTGTAAACAGCAAGTGAAATCAGTGAATGTAAATATACGTGAACAGTGGAAAATAGTTTTATAAGTTACTTCAAGTGAGAGTACATAACAGTATAAATAAAACAGAAATGTAAATAACTTAAATAAAATAGAGAACTTAAGCAGAAATGTAAATGAGTAGTATTATAAGAATACGAGTATATACCCTAGGAGTAATGAAAGTGAAAGTATCACTCTAGCATGTATGAATACTATGAGTTATGAGAGTGAAGGTGAAAGTGACATTCTCTCTCAATGCTAGTATACAGGACGAGAAAGTGAATGCTACGTATTTTACTGAAATTGAATGCCTACAGTGACAATAAACTACCTTTTCTGAAGGAAACTTATGGATAAAGACTGTAGATATATAAAAGTGTTATATAGTAATAGAAATATAAACTATGAGTGTTTTTTTGAATAATAAATGACAGAACACCAGCAGCGAACTAGCGCAAGTGGGAAGGTCATATGCCCTCGTAATTTTCATTGCTTACACAGTTTTTTTTTTTTTTTTGAGTATGGATTCCAAACTATTTGAGAATCATAGAATAGTGTTTCTAGTGATAATATCAGACTATGGTAATCATATTACGGGTTGTCGGGAAGTGTAAAGTGGAGACTTTGTTACCCACCTTCAGAGGTCTCCACAAGTCCTACGGTACTTGACGAAGGCTCAACAAACATCCCAGGAGAAAGCTGAAGGTATGTGCCATAAGCATGTATGATTTTAATATTCTAGGACTAATAAATGATTTTTGGTAAATATTTTTAGAGAGTCTATCGGAGCGCGAATATGCCCACGGGAGCTGCAAGAAAAAGCAAAACATGCCCGCGGTTAAAGGGTTAATGACCTAGAGCAACTTGTACAGCACCCTACCCGTATCCCAGACTGCCTTGGAGTGAGCTCCAACATACCTGACCTCTTCCTTACAACTAATCCTTCTGCTTACACTGTTAATCTTTTCTCTCTGTTGGGCTCCTCCGATCAGAACCTTATCACCTTAACCTATCCTATCACTCTGGTATGGCCTGTGGACCCTCCAGGGAAACGTCATCTGTGGCATTTTGGAGCCGCGGATTGGGAGCCCTCAGGCAGTACTTCTTTGATTTTCCCTGGAATGATTATTGCTTCCATGGCCGGGAGCCATCTGAGTGTGCCTTGCGCATTACGGAGGTTATTCTTTCGGGCATGGAAGCATACATTCCTTTCTCATATGCTTTGACTAACGCAAGAAAGCCTTGGTTTAATCACGCTTGTTTTAACGCTGTCTGCAACATGGAGAGTGCCTACAAAAGGTACCGGAACCAACCCACCCCTGAATCACATCATCTTTACATTTCTGCCCGGCATCATGCTAAGTCTGTTCTTCCTTCTGCTAATAATACTTTCATCCGTACTAAATGCTCTCAACACTCCAACTCGAATTCTTAAAATGTCTTCAGCTGATGTATTTTGTGCCATCACTGGCCTCAATACTAACAAGGCATATGTGCCTGATGGAGTCCCTCCTGTTGTTCTAAAGAACTATGCTTCTGTGCTTACACCCTGCCTAGGCAAACTCATTCGTCTTTGTCAACTTGTACCTTTCCTTCTTGCTGGAAGTTTGCTCTCATTCAGCCAGTCCCAAAGAAGGGTGACCACTCCCAACCCTCCAACTATCGTCCAATTGCTTTAACGTCCTGTATTTCAAAAGTTTTCGAGTCAATTCTCAATAGAAAAATTTTAAGGCATCTTTCCTATCACAAACTTCTTTCTGATCGTCAGTACGGGTTCTGTCAGGGACGCTCCACTGGTGATCTTCTCACCTACCTTTCAGACTGCTGGTCATCCTCCTTTCGGGAATTTGGCGAAAGCTTTGCCATTGCACTTGACATCTCAAAGGCTTTCAATCGAGTCTGGCATAAATCTTTAATTTCCAAACTGCCCTCTTACGGTTTCTATTCTTCTATCTGTGCCTTCATCGCTAGCTTCCTATCTGGTCGTTCTATAGCCGCTGTTGTAGACGGCCATCGTTCTTCTCCTAGATCTATCAACAGTGGTGTTCCTCAGGGCTCCGTCCTATCACCAACTCTCTTCCTTTTTTTCATCAATGACCTTCTAAGCTGTACATCTAACCCTATCCACTCATACGCTGATGACGCCACCCTTCACCTTTCTATTCGGTTCCCACAACGTCCATCTCAGCAGTTATTTCAACAAACAAGGGATGAGGCTATGGCACACCTAATGTCTGACTTGGCTCGTATCTCTGACTGGGGTAAAAATAATCTGGTTGTTTTTAATGCATCTAAGACTCAGTTGTTACACCTATCAACCCGTCAAAATCTTCCACAAGTATACCCACTAATGTTTATTAATATTCAGCTTAATCCTGCATTATCCTTGAACATGCTTGGGGTTTCATTTACCTGGGACTTATCTTGGAAAGATCATATTACATCTCTTGTAAAATCTGCTTCCAAGAGATTGGTTGTTCTAAGCTGACTCCGTTCTTTCTTTACCCCAGCACAATTGTTGACTCTATACAGTTGTTTTATCCGCCCCTGTGTGGAGTACAACTCTCATGTGTGGAGAGGTTTCCCACATACAGTTCTTCTCAATAGGGTGGAGTCAAAGGCTTTTCGTCTCATTAACTTTCCTCCTCTTACTCACTCCCTTCAACCTCTGTCTCTTTGCCGCACTGTTGCATCTTTATCTCTTTGCTATCACTACTTTAATGGTCACTGCTCCTCTGAACTGTCTCCATGCATTCCTCCACCTCTAAGACGGGCGCGTAGCACTCGTGTAGCAGCAAACTCTCATCCCTTTTCTGTCCAACTCTCTAATGAAAGAGTTAACCTTTACTCACAGTCCTTCATTTATGCAACAGGTCAACTCACTGTCTCCCTCTGTCTATATTCCCTGCTGCCTATGATCTCCAGTTTTTCAAACATAGTGTGTCCAGGCATCTCGAAATGAATGGATCTTGAATTTGGCTCTCTCTTGTATTTTGTTTTTCTCTTGGAGGGAACTGTTCTTGCAGGCTCATTGCCATTGGTTCCTTCTTCCTCGCATAAAAAAAAAAAAAAAAACTTCTTTCTGATCATCGGTATGGGTTCTGTCAGGGAAGCTCCACTGGCGACCTTCTCACCTACTTTTCAGACTCCTGGTCATCCTCCTTTCGGGACTTTGGCGAAAGCTTTGCCATTGCACTTGACATCTCAAAGGCTTTCGATCGAGTCTGGCATAAATCTTTAATTTCCAAACTGCCCTCTTACAATTTCTATCCATCTATCCGTGCCTTCATCAATAGCTTCCCCTCTGGTCGTTCTATAGCTGCTGTTGTAGATGGCCATCGTTCTTCTCCTAGATCTATCAACAGTGCTGTTCCTCAGGGCTCTGTCCTATCACCAACTCTCTTCCTTTTATTCATCAGTGACCTTCTAAGCTGTACATCTAACCCTATCCACTCATATGCTGATGATTCCACCCTTCATATTTCTATTCGGTTCCCGCAACGTCTATCTCAGCAGTTACTTCAACAAACAAGGGATGAGGCTATGACACACCTAATGTCTGACTTGGCTCGTATCTCTGACTGGGGTAAAAATAATCTTGTTGTCTTTAATGCATCAAAAACTCAGTTTTTACACGTATCAACCCGACACAATCTTCCACAGGAGTACCCTCTAATGTTTAATAATATCCAGCTGAATCCTGCATCATCCTTTAATTTGCTTGGGGTTTCATTCACTCGGAACTTATCTTGGAAAAATCATATTGCATCTCTTGTAAAATCTGCATCCAGGAGAATAGGTGTGCTAAGCCGACTCTGTACCTTCTTTACCCCTGCACCGTTGTTGACTTTATACATGGGTTTTATTCACCCGTGTTTAGAGTACAACTCCCCACATACAGCTCTTCTCAGTAGGGTGGAGTCAAAGGCTTTCCGTCTCATGAACTCTCCTCCTCTTACTAGCTCCCTTCAACCTCTGTCTCTTCACCACACTGTTGCATCTTTATCTCTTTTCTATCACTATTTCAATGGTCACTGCTCGTCTGAACTGTCTGCTTGCATTCCTCCATCTCTACGATGGGCGCGAAGCACCCGTCTAACAACAGACTCATCCCTTTTCTGTCCAACTCTCTTATGCATGAGTTAACCGTTAGTCCCAGTCTTTCATTTATGCAACAGGACAACTTTGGAACTGTCTCCCTCTGTCTGTATTTCCTACTTCCTATGATCTCCAGTCTGTTAAGCGCAGTGTGTCCAGGCATCTTGAAATGAATGGATGTTGAATTTGTTTCTCTTTTGTATTGTATATTTTTCTTGGAAGGAACGGTTTGCGGGCTCCTGGCCTTTGGTTCCTTCTTTCTTGCATTTAAAAACAAAAAACAAAAATGCAGTTATTCATCAGTTTCACTCAGAAGTTTTTCTGCCACTTGGGTCTACGCAAAGACGAACCTGTGGAACGAATCTGTTCGAACTGATTGAGGAACATTTAGAGTTTGATATGCACAAAGGCGCTTGCCATCCACGTAGCATGATGCAGTACACCAGGGTCCTGGAACTGGACGGAGGAACAGTTGTCAAGTATGTGATCTCGTCAGTGATTTCGTATTTAGTCATAGCTGAGATCTTTGTCACATCCAACACTTCTGACAGCAGTTCTGCAGTCTGCTTGATGCACTTTTCCAACTAGGGGTTAGACTTGTGCAGATGGAAGATCACGCATAGCACTTCATTCCGGCTTGATTTCTTCATGCCTGCCAAATGGTTAATTGGGTTTCTGATGAGCCAAACTCCATCTTCCCTCCTCGTTCTCGGCTTTTCAGGACTGTTAAATGTCATTTTATAACTGTGTATGGAGGAAAACAGAATTTCAGATGGATAACAGAGAGCTCACAGACAGTGATACACAGAGTTGCACAACGTTTCCTCTTATTCTGAGGAAAAAAAGCAGATGAAAATATCCACTGAGTGAAAGCACATCACAAGACAACAACCTAAGGGGAAGATACACACAAACACATCATGCAGCATTGCATATATGGCCCACGTCGGTCGCATCTACTCGCACCTCACTGACCTGCGGTGACCTCTCATCCTGTTCAACCCTTAAACACACAGCAATCACACTGGTATATCTCCTACCACACCACCACCTGAGAGTGAAATCATGTCACAGTTTTTACATCTATCTATCTGTCTATATATCTGCCTATCTATCTATATCTCTCCGTCTATATGTGTATCTGTCTATCTCTATCTACCATATATATATATATATATATATATATATATATATATATATAAAAGTGCTACCTGGTGCATCCCCAGGAGGTGCATAGAGAAAAGGCCTTGCAGATTACCCCCTAGAGATATATAGGTCTCCATCGAATATACCGAATAAGGTGGCACAAAAATTACATTTCACCAGAAACCATGTAGCAGCGAGGCGAGATTATTTGCCACAAATTCCCAACCAAACATGAATTCTACTGTTAACATTTTCAATGGCATTCCTGCTGCATCATCATCGACTAAAGGTCCAGCCTCACTGTCTCCTGTGAATACGGGCAGTGTGCCACCATTAGTGAGTAGGCACTGTTCAGCAAATCTGAGACCAGGACATTAAACAAACTGAAATCCACGAAGATCTACACAGAAAAGTAAGACCCTTCACAGAAGATTGCTGACTTGATACCTTAATGACAGAAAATATTAGTTGGGGTATTGTAGATCTCAGTTAGATCCACAGAAAAGAAGAGAAATTAAACTGCCCCATCCCTTTGATGTATATATGCGCCCGAACGTTTGTCACTGTGACTCCCATTAATGTTCATAATCTCCCTGCAATTGCAATGTCCGTCATTTAAATTTTTTTTTTTCAAATTTCGCGCGTGATTTTTGGTATATATATGCGGGATACCTTCCTCTACCTTAGGCCAGGAAAGGACAATGCCTTACCCCGCGTGACATCCCCCTCCCCCACACGCCAATGTCTCGGCAACTCACCTGTTACCAGTGACCTGGCCAGTAAAGACTTGTCACGCCGAAATCTAAGGCGAGAGTGATTCCCCAATCTATGACAATGTGGAAGACAAAAATTACTTGGTGACAGAGGAAGATACAATCAGAAGTGATGAGGAGGTAACGTCGCCAAGGAAGATGAAGTATGTTGATGAGTTGGTGAGTGAATCAACTCTTATATCGCCTATATTACTGTGTGAAAACCAATATACTCTTGTACTACATACAAATTCATACCAAATGAATAAATATCTGCCTATTCTGAGTGGTTTGGAATAGATACCCCTCCCATAGAAAACGTCTTTTCTGGAGCGCGGCTCCACAGAACATGGTATCAGGTGAGAGTAGGGTCACCTGTAGGGTCACCTGTACAGGTCAGTTGTACATTCAGGTGAGCACTTTATGCTTTTGCGATGTTTCTCATAAAAAGCGGAGGTTTTAGCAGAAAAAAAAATCGAAAATCTGCCGGGATTTGGGGGGGGGGGTGCATTAGTGAAAAATCTGCCGGGATGCAGTGGGTTAATTCACCTCCAAGACAGTAATCACCAATCTTTACAGAGGAAGGCAAAATGAAGAGTTAGTGGTGTGATATTTCTAAGTAGCAGAAATCTTGCAGGAAACATTGTTAAATTCAGCAGTGTTCATGACAGAGTATCAAGGATTGTAATCAGACTGAGCAAAAAATCACCCTTAAAGTAATATATGTATATGCACCAACTTTTGAAAACTCAGGTGAAAAAGTAGAAACATTCAATGATAACATCCCCCTGATTACGGAAGAAGAAAAGACCTATACTCTACTCATGGGAGACTTCAATGCAAAACTTGGTTAATCGAAAAATGGCGAAGAAAGTATGGGAAAATCTGCAGTGGGATAAGGGAATGACAGAAGTGAAATGGTGGTGAATTTGCTGAAATGTATAACATGAGACTATTGAACACATTCACTCATAAAAGAACATGCAGAAAGTGGTCCTGGAGAAAGCCAAATGAAGAAACAAAGAATCAAATCGACTTCATCATAGCAAATAAGAATAACACAGTCATAAATGTCGCGGTTGTCAACAAAGTTAATATAGGAATTGACCATAAAATGGTGGGTTGCACAGTCAGATTCAATTTCGGAAGCAAAAGAAAGAAGCTAAATAAGAATAAAAGGATATGACCAATAAAAGTAAGGGGAAAACTAATAGGCCTTTAAGTTAAAAATAAACAGATTTCAGGCCCTAAATTACACTGTGTCACTAATAAGTTGAGTGATAGACTACAATACTGCCAAGAGAATCAGGAGAGTTAATAGGGAAAGCTATTACAACCAAAGCCAGTAAGTATTCAAAAATGATACTCGAGCTTATGAAAAGAGGAGAGGAGAGAAGAGATGAAAAACAAAGAAAGATTAGAGTGAGCGGAATTGAATAAAATTGTCAAGAAGAGACAAGGAGAAGAAAAAAAAAATAAGAAACATGGATCAGATCAAAGAAGCCGTCAAAAAAGGGAAAAAAAATCTGAAAAAGGTCTGAAGTAAAATGACACTAGGAAAGCAACAAATTATATCAATGAAAGACAAAAACGATGCAGAGATAGGATGGCGAAGATAGCTGAAGAAATTAACAAAGAGCTGTATGCATCACAGACAATAGTAACAATAGTTAACTTTTCAGTTGACCCAAGTGAAATATCAGAGGTAACACCAGACGAAGTAAACATTTCAATAAAAATTACGAAAATAGAGAAGGCCTCAAGAGAATATGAAATTGTACCAGATTTATTGTCGGATGCAAGAGAAGAAGTACAAAACGGTCCTGCCCATTTACTTAGTGTATTTCAGGAAAACAAAGTTGCCAAACATTGTGTAATGCAACAGTTATTTGCTTTACAAAAAGGCGACTCAAAAGATCTTAGTAGCTATCGACCCATGAGCTTATTACCAGTTATTTATAAGCTCTTCACTAAAGTGCTTACGAACAGAAAAAAAAAAGAAAAAAAAACCTATCCTAGTGAGATGGCAGCATTCCAAATCGGGTATTCGACTACTGATGATTTACACACAATGAAGCAGCAAAGTGAGAAAACTATACGGTATGATAAGGCACTGTCCTTAGGCTTTGTTGATTACAAAAAGACTTTCAAGTTAGTGGAACAAATAGCAGTTATAAATTTATTGCAGGAACAAGTAACAAGGAGTAAACAAAGACATTATAAAACTGCTCTAAGACATATTTAGGGAAGGAACTGCAACAGTAAATATAAAAGACTCTGAGAAAATTAAAGATTGAGGAGAGCATATGTCAGGGAGATACAATTTTACAAAAATGATTTGCGGCATGCCTAGAAAGTATTTCCAGAAAGCTAGGCTGGGAAAACAAAGGAATAAACATAGATGAAATTTTCCTACTCTCAGAAACAACAGACATTGCAAGAAATGTTACATGACATAGATGAAGAATATCTCAACGTATGGCTAATATGAACTAGAGTAATACTAAAATATTGTCAAATCCAAGTACAAAAAAGACTGTCATCATAAGAAGCGAAGAAATTCTTAAAGAAGTCGAGGAGTATAATTACCTGGGGCAAATACTAAAACTAACAAAGAACATAATAGTGAAATAAAAAGACGCATTACAATTGGATGGAACACTATCGGTAAGCATAGTGACATCATAAAAAGTAGCTTGCCAGTATGTATGAAACGAAAAGTATATAACGAAAGAATAATTCCAGCTATGAAGTACGGTTGTGAGACCAGAAAACTGACAAAACCTATGGAAAATCAAGTAATCCATTCTCAGAGAACAATGAACAGGCTAGTGTTGGGAATATATTTAAGTGACATGAAAAGATCGACTTGGGTGAGAGAGCAAACTAACCCCTACATGCCGGGGGTTTTATGATGTCACACGCTCCTCCCTATGGCGGATTTCGTGATTTTGAAAAACTACCCTTACTTCAAACCCTATTATCTGCCAAACTTCTTTTTCATTTCTGCAACATTCACGGCCTTTCCTCAAACTTTCTCCCTGTCAAACACCACCTCTCCTCCTCTAAACCTCACCTTCTCTTCATGACAGAGACTCAGCTGTCTGCAGCAACTGACAGCAAACCCTTTTCTGTTTCCTCCTACTTTCTCTATACTCATTTCAAAGGTGGATGTTGTGTATATGTAAGCAAACGATTTATCTTGCTCTCGTGTTAGTGAACTTGATTCTTCTGAATCCTCTACTCTCACGCTTTGGCTTTCCTGTCTTTCTCTGACTAAATATATCTGTGCTGTTTACTTATCTCCTAATGGTACTGACTATCAAAAATTCTTCGAAAAACTTACTTCTATGATGGAACACATTCTATCCATTTCTCCATTCTCTGAAATCTCCATTCTAGATTTCAATGTTCACCACCACCTTTGGCTCTCCTCTTCTTTCATTGATCCAGCTGGTGAACAAGCCAACATCTTTTGTATCCTAAATGACCTCTAGCAGCTTGTACAACAACCTACCTGTATCTCTGGCCGCCATGGAGAGAGCCCCAACATACTTGACCTCTTCCTTACAACTAATCCTTCTGCTTACGCTGTTAATCTCCGTTGGGCTCCTCCGATCACAACCTTATTACCTTAACCTGTCCTATCACTCCAGTACGGCCTGTGGATCCCCCAAAGAAACGTCGACTGTGGAACTTTGGAGTTGCGGATTAGGAGGCCCTCAGGCAGTACTTCTTTGGTTTTCCCTAGAATGATTATTGCTTCCATGGCCGGAAGCCATCTGAGTGTGCTTTGCACGTTGCGGAGGTTATTCTCTCAGGCATGGAAGCATATATTCCCTTCTCATATCCCTTTAGTAATGCAAGAAAGCCTTGGTTTAACTACGCTTGTTCTAATGCTGTCCGCAACAAGGAGAGGCCTATAAAAGGTATCAGAGCCAACCCACCCCTGAATCACATCTTCTTCATGTTTCTGCCGGGAATGGTGCTAAGTCTGTTCTTCGCTCTGCTAAAAACAGTTTCATCCGTACTAAATGTTCTCAACTCTCCAACTCAAATTCTTCCCACTCCTTCTGGCATCTTGCCAAAAACCTTTCTAATAACTTTACCTAATCATCCTTTCTCTTTTCTACTCTGAGTCCATCTTTGACGATTCCGGTGCTGTTCCTCCATCACTTCCCCCTGACTACCTCATGGCTGACATTAACATTTCTTGAGCTGATGTATTTTCTGCTATCACTGGCCTCAATACTAACAAGGCATTTGAGCCTCATGGAGTCCCTCCTGTTGTCCTCAAGAACTGTGCTTCTGTGCTTTCACCTTGCCTAGGTAAACTTTTTCGCATTTGACTCTCAATTTGTACTTTACCTTCTTGCTGGAAGCTTGTCCTCATTCAGCCAGTCCCAAAGAAGGGTGACCATTCCCAGCCCTCTAACTATTGTCCAATTGCCTTAACATCCTGTGTCTCAGAAGTTTTCCAGTCAATTCTTAACAGAAAAATTTAAAAGCATCTTTCCTATCACAACCTTCTTTCTGATCGTCAGTATGGGTTCCGTCAAGGACGCTCCACTGGCAATCTTCTTATCTACCTTTCAGCCTCCTGGTTATCCTTCTTTTGAGACTTTGGCGAAAGTTTTGCCATTACACTTGACATCTCAAAGGCTTTCGATCGAGTCTGGCATAAATCTTTAATTTCCAAACTCCCCTCTTTCGGTTTCTATCCTTCTATCCGTGCCTTCATCTATAGCTTTCTGTCTGATAGTTCTATAGCTGCTGTTGTAGACGACCATTGTTCTCGTAGATCTATCAACAGTGGTGTTCCTCAGGGCTCTGTCCTATCACCAACTCTCTTCCTTTTATTCATCAATGACCTTCTAAGCTGTACATCTAACCCTATCCACTCGTACGCTGATGATTCCACCCTTCACTTTTCCATTTGGTTCTCGCAACATCTTTCTCAGCAATTACTTCAGTGAAAAAGGGATGAGGCTATAGCACACCTAATGTCTGACTTGGCTCATATCTCTGACTGGGGTAAAAATAATCTTGTTGTTTTTAACCCTTTAACCGCGGGTGTCATTCCAGAATGACATTGCAAAAACTGGACCAAACCGCAGATGTCATTCTCGGATGTTTGTGAATATTTTGAATACGCCGCGTTTTTTCCGTGCGCCAATTGTTTCAAGGGAGAGTAGCTATTAAGTTCTTTCACTCCAGCCGACCCCCACCTCCCTCCTCCCCCCCCTGGGGCCCCACCTCCCACCTCCCACCCCGGACCAAACACGCATCAGTATCTGTCCAGCTGTGTGAGAGAGAACACTGCTGATGTGGCAGTGAAGTGCAGGCAATTACAGTGTCTTTTACCTGCCTCAGTGAACACAGAGTGGGTGTTTATCGTATGTGCAGTGTTCATATATGTTTATAGTATTATATCAGACTGAGGTTGGCATTTGGTAATGGTGTGTGAGCGAAAAATAGTGATTACAACACCGCTGATATGGAAGTGAAGTATGGGCAATTACAGTGCCTTTTACCTGCCTCAGTGAACACAGAGTGGGTGTTTATCGTATGTGCAGTGTTCATATATGTTTATAGTATTATTATGAGAATGAGGTTGGCATTTGGTAATGGTGTGTGAGCGAAAAATAGTGATTACAACACAGCTGATGTGGCAGTGAAGTGCGGGCAATTACAGTGCCTTTTACCTGCCTCAGTGAACACAGAGTGGGTGTTTATCGTATGTGCAGTGTTCATATATGTTTATAGTATTATTATCAGAATGAGGTTGGCATTTGGTAATGGTGTATGAGCGAAGGTAATGGTGTGTGAGCGAAAAATAGTGATTTTAGATCGCTCACTTCTAATGGCACTGCCCATCCAGTGATAGGTCAACGAAATCATGAAACCTACATCATTGCAAATCCGAAGGTTAGTACTTTCTAATGGTACCTTATTTTTTGCTCTAGATTTATTCTGTGCAGAGTTATAAAGGTTTAAAGTTTGTTTACATTTTGGTCGAAACCCCCGCGCGAGAGGCCAGTCGGGGCAAAACAATGCCCGCGGTTAAAGGGTTAATACATCAAAAACTCAATTTTTACACCTATCAACCCGACACAATCTTCCACAGGAGTACCCTCTAATGTTTAATAATACACAGCACAATCCTGCATCATCCTTGAACATGCTTGGGGTTTCATTCACTCGGGACTTATCTTGGAATGATTATATTGCATATCTTGTAAAATCTGCTTCCAAGAGATTGGGTGTGCTAAGCCGACTCTGTATCTTCTTTACCTCCTGCACAGTTGTTGACTTTATACATGGGTTTTATTCACCCCTGTTTAGAGTACAACTCTCATGTGTGGGGAGGCTTCCCACATACAGGTCTTCTCAATAGGGTTGAGTCAATGGCTTTTTGTCTTATTAACTCTCCTCCTCTTACTGGCTTCCTTCAACCTCTGTCTCTTCACCGTAGTGTTGCATCTTTATCTTTTTTCTATCGCTGCTTCAATGGCCACTGCTCCTCTGAACTGTCTGCTTGCATCCCTCCACCTTCATGACGGGTGCATAGGATCCTTCTAGCAACGGACTCTCATCCCTTTTCTCTCCAGCTCTCTAATGCAAAAGTTAACCATTACTCCCAGTCCTTCATTTATGCAACAGGTCAACTCTGGAACTGTCTCCCTCGTTCTGTATTTCCTACTTCCTATGATCTCCAGTCTTTCAAACACAATGTGTCCAGGCATCTCGAAATGGACGTATCTTGAATTTGGCTCTCTTTTGTATTGTTTTTGTTTTTTCTTGGAAGGAACAGTTTACGGGTTCTTTTCCATTGGTTCTTTCTTTTTTGCATTAAGAAAACTATGAACGTAGAGAAAAAGTTCAAGATACATAAGACTCACCTACTCTTCCTCTATCAAATGAAAGTATCCCCACATCTCCAGGTGGTCCCGTCGATGAGTAAGGATAAGTTAAAGTTCAAAAAGGTGGCGAGAAGACACTTGTGGCTACACACGTCAACCGGCGTTGCTCCGCGCCTAAAATCGTGATGGCTATACACGCCAACCAGTGCCTAGGAGCTAAATGCAAACACATTATAGAAGTTACAAAAAGAACAGAGGTGGAGGTTGGTAGGGCATGTAGCAAGAACAAGGGTTAAACGATGGAGCAAGGGACTGACTGACTGGACTCCAAGAGATTGTAAGCATTACAGAAATAGGCCAGACAGGAGGGGGAGAGATGAGACTGAAAATACGGCAGAGATTGGCTCAGTCATGGATTTGTCGGAAAGGATGGTGGAGGCCTTTGTCCAGCAGTGGTCTTGCAATGGCCGATGATGGTGATTTCATATATATATATACATATATATATATATATATATATATATATATATATATATATATATATATATATGTGTGTGTGTGTGTGTGTGTGTGTGTGTGTGTGTGTGTGTATAGGAAGATAGTACGTAGATAGACAGAAATAGTGATAGATCTAGACATAGATATATAGATATAAATTTATATTTACATATCTCTCTATATATCTATACCTATAACTATATCTATATCTATCTGTCTATCTGTATCTATCTATCTATCTATATTTGTATCTATCTGTCAGTCAGTCTATCCATCTGTCTATCTATCTATATTCAGAAGAGAGAGAGAGAGAGAGAGAGAGAGAGAGAGAGAGAGAGAGAGAGAGAGGGAGGGAGCAGTGTGTAATTTCAGCCAAGGTTTACAAGTTCTGCACACTCATAGTGGAGATATGTGTTGATGACGATTACTCTCTTTCTCTTTCTCTCTCTCTCTCTTCCAGCGTTGTTTGTGGTCTGTCAAGGAAGGGACAGCTCCGTCATTTCTTGGGGTCAGTATTGCTTACCTGGTCTTTCATTGATTTGTACAGAGAGCTCCAATGTTTGTCTCTGCTGTCATATTACACACACACACACACACACACATATATATATATATATATATATATATATATATATATATATATATATATATATATATATATATATATTTTATAAAGATATACGGTAATAGAGCTGGACCCGAGAAAAGGAGCTGGTAAAGGTACTGAGATGGAAAGAGAGAGTGAGGTAATGCGATAAAAGCACGGTATGAAACTGAAGGGAGTGGAGAGGAAGAAAAAGAATACTGGATTGGAGGGGGAGAATTAGGAAAAGTAGTTGACAGAAGAGGGTATGAGACGAAATGAATGAAGGAAGGTAAGATATCGTGGCATGGGCGATGATTTGGGACAGTGTTACGAAATAAAATTAAACACACACACACACACACACACACACACACACACACACACACACACACACCGCTCGCTGGTGCAGTGGTAACGCTCTCGCTTGCCAACTGGTGGACGGGAGTTCGCGCCTCTCTCAGGTTGCGAAAAGTTTCACTGACGAAGTGGGTGGTTACTGTCCCCCTTGAGCAAGGGGACGGGTGTATGCATGTGTGAAGGTCACAGCCTTGCCCTTAGATCGGACTATATGAGCTCTCAGCTCCCTTCCGGGAGGGTAAAAGCTGACGATCACGACCATCAAAGTGATCCTGACCGACCCGGTAAATTACACACACACACACACACACACAAATATGGAAGAGTAGTAGTTAGAGAGAGAGGAGATTGGGAGAGAACGAAGTAGCGAGGAGAGAGGGAGAGCACAATACTAGGGAAGGAAGAGATGAAAGAAATGAGAAAATAATGGGATGGTAGGGAAATGAGGAAAGATATTAATGAAGGAAGATGCATTGTTGAGATGAAAGAAACGCGATGGCAGGTAAATAATAATAAATGGAGAAGCAGAATGAAACAGAACTGATGACAGACAAGAAGCAAGAAGGGAAAGGACAAGCTGGCGGAAAGGAGCGATAAAGAGCTTGGAAAGGAAGACGAAAAACGGGAATGGATGAAGGGAATTGTAAGACAGGTTTGAATGAGATGTGACTGTTGAGTGAATTGCACCCTCCACTGTCATCATCTTCACAGTTATCAGCACTACCAATACCACCACCACTCCATCGCCACCAAATCACCATGTCCTTGCCTTTCACCATCGCCACTCTTACCGCCATCACCGTCGTATGCTCAACCCTATCACCACTACAGCCAGTATAACCGCCATCATATGTGCCATGTTTGAGCCTATCAGCATCACTGCCATCACCGATCCAATAACAACACATTTTGGCTCATTTTCTGTTTAGCTGTTCTACACAAAAGCTCATGTGCATAACTTTTCAAGCTCGAAACAGTCTTCCTTAGTCAGTCTTTCTCAGTGCCTTTAACCTCCAGGCTCTAAGATGCAGTGTCTCCAGTTACCTCTATAAAGAACTACTTTTATAATGACTTTCTTTTATTCCATGTTTTCGGCGTTTGGGCCTTCCTTTAAAGAAATTCGCCTAGCTGTATCTAACTATTTTAATTATGGCTTTTTTTTTTTTTTTACAAGTTCAATTCCGTTTGCTTCATTCATTCTTCCATTACACTGACATGTCTAGATCTATCACCACCATAATACAGCCAATACCACTACCATAGCTGAACCACCACTAAACTGATCACAACTACAACCTACCCACTATCATTACGATGGTCACAGGCAACCATTTATATCAGTTGGTTACTCCCTCGAAAACGCATTATTTCACTCTCACCTTACATTTCCAATATAGTAACATTGATTAAGCCACTTTAAGTGAAACAGGTGGGTGGTAAGAAGAAAAAGATGCAGAAGAAGAAGAAGAGAAGTACGAGGAAGGTGGGAGAAGGAAGAGGTGAAGATGAAAGAGCTAAGACGGAAAGAACAAAGGGAAGAGACTAGCCAATGAGAAGTAGAAAGGAAGACTAGAAAAAGGATGAAGAGATGATTAGAATAAAAAAAGATTGGCGAAGAAATTGATGTAGGGGAAGGAGAGTCGAGTACCATTAAAACTGTGACGTGGCGATAAAACAAATATATATAGGGTTGTAACCATATTACCAAATTTTGGCACCTGGTGGTTAGTGGGTAATTATTGCACCCAATCGGATTGAGCCGGTGAAGGTTTATATCCAAGGGATGGTTGGGGTTGATTGCTCATGTAATGCCTCTCAAGGATGAGTGAGGCTGGTCACTCTCATCTTAAATGTCGAGACCAACTGCCTAGCCCCGGGCTCCTACGCTCCTCTTGGGGCGATGTAGGATTGGATGATATATATATATATATATATATATATATATATATATATATATATATATATATATATATATATATATATATATATATATATATATATAAGGAGGGAGCTGAGAAGACAGGAAGAAATCGGTAGGATAGAAGTTGTGGAAGCAATGAAGAAAGTTAAATTGGGGACAGCCCCAGGAATTGATGGAGTGTGTGGTGAAATGCTGAAGCATGGGGGAGAGATAGTAGTAGAATGGATGTGGAAGATGTGTAGATTGGCCTAGGAGGAAGGTAGAGTCCCGGAGGATTGGAAGTCAGGTATAATTATTCCCTTGTACAAAGGAAAAGGGGAAAAAGAAATGTGAGGTAATCATAGAGGCATTTATCTTCTTAGTATAATAGGAAAAGTGTATTGTAGGATACTTATTGACGGAGTTAGAGAAATAACAGAGGAATTAGTTGGAGAAGAACAGGGAGGCTTTAGGAAGGGAAGAGGTTGTGTAGATCAGATATTCATTCTTAGATCGTTAGTAGAAAAGTTTCTAAAGAAGGGAAAGAAGTTGTATGTGGCTTTCATGGATTTGGAGAAAGGATATGACAGGGTGGATAGACAAGGATTGTGGAAAGTATTAAGAATATATGGAGTGGATGGGAAGTTGTTGAATGCTGTGAAGAGTATGTATGATGGTGCTAAGGCTGCAGTGCGTGTGGATGGTGAACTAAGTGAATTTTTCTCTTTGAAGGTTGGGTTGAAATAGGGATGTGTCATGTCTCCATGGTTGTTCAATTTGTACATGGATGGGGTAATAAAAGAGGTACAAGGTAGGGTAGTGGATGTTGGGGTGGCCCTGGTGAGAGAGGATAGTGTTTGGAAACTCCTTGTACTGTTGTTTCCAGATGATACTGTGTTGTTGAGTGAAATGAAGGGGAGCTGCAAGGCTTGGTGGATGAGTTTGGGAAAGTGTGTAAGAAACGGAATCTAAAGGTGAATGTAGGGAAGGGTAAAGTGATGGTCTTTGAGAGAGGTGAAGTCAGTGAATGTACAGTGAGGTTGGATCGTGAGGAATTGGAAAATGTGAGTACGTTTAAGTGCTTGGGTAGTGTGATGAGTAAGGATAGAGGTTTGGAGGGTGAAGTGCTTGAAAGGGTACAGCAGGGAAGAAAGGTTGCTGGTTCTTTGAAAGCAGTGATAAGAAACATGGAAGTGAGGACGGAAGTGAAAAAGTTACTACATGACAGTATTGTGATACCAACTTTAACGTATGGAAGTGAAGCTTGGACATTGTTGGAAGGACACAAGTCAAGAGTGAGAGCAGTGGAAATTAGTTATTTAAGAGGGGCCTGTGGAGGCACATGGAGAGACAGGCTGACGAATGAGGATATAAAGGAGAGCTGTGGTGTGGATGTGGATGTGATAGGAAACGTTATGAGGAACACACTGAGGTGGTTTGGCCATGTGGAGAGGATGGAGGGTGAAAGACTGACGAAGAGTGTATGTGAGTGAGGTGGAGGGGGGAAGAGGGAGGGGGAGGCCGAGGATGAGATGGAGGGATGGGGTGGAGAGGTATATGTGAGAGGGGGGTGTGAATTGGGAGCAGGGCAATGAAAAGGCGGGGGACATGGGCGACGTGGAGGCGATTTGTTTGTGCCCACCCCAAACGGGATTGAGGCGTCTGGCAATAGATAGATAGATAGATATATAATATTATGAAGGGAGATTTGCCAGTTAGGTAGTCTCGTACCTTCGAGACGTTTCTGGTACCGTAAGTTCCTGTACGAGTCATTAGAGTTGCCAGTTTGCCTATTGTTTGTGAGCGTAGTTATTTCGTAAGTTATTCAATAATTTAATGTGCTTTTTCTCAATAATGTTTTATTTTAAGTGATTGCTTGTTAAATTATGTAATTTAAGTTCGTATTGTAAATGATTTAGAGTGGTATGTAATGTGAGACAATTTTAGCATATTTTTACGTCTCCTGGTTGGTAACTGTTGTTACTAGGGGTTGATGCAAGACCAGCACGTCCGAGAATGTTTGAGAAGTAGGTCTTCCTAGAACAATGCAAGCTTATATAAATTGCGGTAGAGATTATTACGAGTTCAGTCGGTTTTCAGTTTAGTTTGAGTGCAGTGTCAATGAAGTTTGTACCTGTGAAAACAGTGAAGTGTTGTTGGCAAACAGAGAAGTGTCATAGAAGTTTGTACAGTACATCATCGGTACTTCTGAAAATCGTGAAGTGTTGTCAAGCATTAAGTGTAAATACAGTTAGTTAAGTTTATTAGCTCCAGTGATTGTAAGAATAGTGAAAATAAGTTGGAGAGCATTAAGTGTAATTACTTGGAAAATAAAGACAGTGAACTTAAGAAGCCAGTGTTTATTTATGATGCCTCTGCCCCTCTTGTGTACTGTACACCTAAAGGCTGACCATAGGAAGAACATCACTGGGCAACGTCCTTCCTGTACTGTACTACTGCTGTTGGAGCCTGTGGCAGTGTGGGATGGGGATGTAACACTGGTGTCAGGAGTGTGGATTATTATTAAGGGCTGCAGTAACGCTAACCTTCGACATGCAAGCAGATGGTTTGGAGACAAGGCCTCGAGCTGGGCAAGAGGAGGAAATGTCCCTGGCGACAATTGTGAAGCTAATACAGGCACAAACTAAAGAACTCAAAGAAAAAATTACAGGTACAAACTAAAGAACTCAAAGAACAATTTCAGACACAAAGTGTATAATTGAAGCCACAGAGTGAACAACTAGAGGCACCAGGTGTGGAGCAATAAGAATGACATGGAAAACTTCAAGAGGCATCAGAGGAGCAACAGAAGGTATAACAACTGAGGATGCAAGGACAGCTGGATGCATTCATGGGGGAAATGAAGGAAGAACAGCAACAGCTTAAGGAGGAAGTAGATGCCAAGCTTAAGCAGCAGAAGTATGAGGTGGCAATGCAGCTTGCTACTAGCCTCAAGGGTGCTGCAATGGAAATTCTGGGCCAGATGTCAGTAGAGGAGAGGATGCAGATTTGCAACTGGTGCTGGCGTGGCTGCAGCGGAGTACAATGCGACCATCCTGGAAAGAAATTTCCAGGTTAAGCCCTGCGACTGGGAGCTGCTGGAGTCAGTGGAACCTTCTTCGTTGCAGCGGACTACTGGAGCGTCAGTGAGAGATGCCCAATGGCCTCAGCGAGTGTTGGCAATTGGTGGTTCTGAAGAAGATGAGGTCTGAGATCTTGGATGAGTCCCATAACCAGATCACTAGTTGGCACCTGGGAGTGAAGACAATTCTAAGCTGGCTGCAACTCAAATGCTACTGGATTGGCATGCGTCAGGATGTTGAAGAGTGGTGTTTGACCTGTGATGTGTGCTGTGTCAAGAAGAGGACCAAGGCCTTCTAGGAGGAGTGGACTGTGTGGAGGAGCAAGGACATCGTCAGAAGCAGCATAGAAAAAGACCTGATAAATTGAAAGATTATTTTGTGTACAGTTGATGTTTCGTTAGGATTAGGGTTTATGTTTGTGTATATTGTGCAGTTTTGTCGGGACAACAAAGAACTAGGGAGAGGGTAGTGTTATGAAGGGAGTTTTGCCAGTTAGGTAGTCTCGTACCATCGAGACGTTTCTGGTACCGTAAGTTCCTGTACAAGTCATCAGAGTTGCCAGTTTGCCTGTTGTTTGTGAGCGTAGTATTTCGAAAGTTATGCATTAATTTAATGTGTTTTTTCTCAATAATGTTTTATTTAAGTGATTGCTTGTTAAATTATGTAATTTAAGTTCATATGGTAAATGACTTAAAGTGGTATGTAATATGAGAACTCTAGCACGTTTTTATGTCTCCTGGTTGGTAACTGTAGTTACTAGGGGTTGATGCAAGACCAGCACATCCGAGAATGTTTGAGAGGTAGGTCCTTCTAGAACAATGCAAGCTTATATAAGTTGGGGTAGAGATTATTACGAGAGGGACTTTTGATGAATGGTTGCAGGGAGAAAGGATGTGTGCTGAACTCTCTTCCAGATTCTAGGGCTGCCCGACCGGCAATAGTTTTTTGCACTTTTTCCTAATAAAGTTAGGTTAGCTAGCCTTCATATTCCTCCCTACCCTTATTAGAGATATAGTAAGTGTCTGTATCTGTTTACTGAGATTGCCTTTGCTTTCTCGCCTCTGGTGTGTATCCCCCACTGATCGCTCTGGGGTGTGACTCATACACAGGCACATCCTCCCAAGAGTGGTTTGAGAGGGTAATCTCAGGCTAGGTGTGTCTTCCCTAGGTACTTTCTCCCTTGCTTGTTTTTCTCCCTCTTCCCACTTCCCCCTCACAGGGGGAGTGGTTGCTATGATGGACGCCCCTGCTGCCTCCCCCCCCCTTCAGGGGGGGAGGTGGGCCGGATGACTATAGGAATGACAGGACTGACCACCCCCAGACTGGACGCCAGACTCGTGCCCCGCTTGACATTCCAGTAGACAATGCAACGTATATTACTATCCATGCTCAAGGTTCAACTCCCCTGTCCAGTCTCAAACCCTTCTTTATCAAAAAGGTGATTGATCACTGTGCAGGAGAAGACGAACAAGTAAAAAAACTTGCAAACGGAGATCTGGTAAAAACTGTTAACTTGTCACAGGTGAGAGATTTGCTGAAACTGCGTGAATTCCACTGTTATGATGTCGAAGCCAAAATCCCAGTCTCCATGAATTCTTGCAAGGGTGTTGTCACTTGTGGGGATCTCATGGTGATTAGCGAGGACGATATCATGCACGAATTGGTGTAGCAAGATGTAATTGAGGCTAAATTCATTACTCGTTACTCGGAAGGCATAAGGACGAAGATAGCAACTATTATCTTGACATTTGGCAAAGTTTCTCTTCCTCGTTATGTCAAAGTTGGTTATGAAATTATTCACATTTGACCGTACATCCCTAACCCTTTGCATTGCCTGAAATGCCAGCTGTATGGGCATGGTGCAAAGACATGTCGGGCTTCCCAGCCAGTGTGCGGCAAGTGTGCAAGCCAGGGTCATGATGCAGAACATTCCACATATGAGACTGCAAGGGTACTCACTCCACTTCCTCTAGGGATTGTCTCAAGTGGAAGGAGAAGAAGGAGGTCTGCATGGTGAAGGCAACTGAGGGTATTTCCTTCTATGAAGCTAGGAAAAAGGTGAAGGAGTTGCACGCAACTCCCAAGCCGAATAGGTCCTATGCTTCAGCGGTAATTTCCCGTCCTGTGATGTGCTCTGTCGAGACGCAAACTGACCTTGTTCTTCTCCCTCCTGCCGCTCACAGTACCTCTCCATCTCGGCCTCCTGTCCACTCCAACTCTCTCAATGACATCCCTAAGGCTTCCACATATTCTCAGGCTGCTGCTGCCTCTCCATCAGTACGGCCTAAAGCAAAGTCTGACAAGCCTGCTAAGTGTAACATGACCACCCTCACGAAACAGTCTCGTACTCATGTTCTTTCGGTTCCTACTCCAGCAAGGGAGAGAAAGGTTAGCTCTTTCTCGGGAGAGGCTGGGAGCCTAGTTATTGATGAATATATGGAGATTTCTGTCAACAAGAACCGGGATAGGTCCCCCGGTAGTCGCTCGCCTGCTGGTGGACGACAAAAAAAGACTAAGCACACTGGCCTCCAACGAAAATCTTAAACCGTCGCTTTCACTATACTACAGTGGAATTGTAGAGGTGTTGGAAATAAATTACAAAATCTAGCAATCTTGCTATGTATACACAGGCCAGACGTTATTTGTTTACAGGAGACACACCTGGAGGATCGCCCTGATCCTTCACAGTTAAAACACTACCACTCGTATAGAAAATATGAAGGTCACGGGGTGGCCATATACACACACAAATCACACCCACAAACTAAAATGATTCTAAATTCTACTCTGGAAGCTGTCGCGTGCAGAGTAAAATTTAATAACACGTATCTGCCTATATGTTCTCTGTACTGTCCTCCACATGGCCTCATTGATAGTGATGCTTTAAATTCATTATTCGAATATCATCCTGACAATAAGTTAGTGTTGGGCTATTTTAACACCCATCACTATCAATAGGGTAGCTTGAGGATCGATGGTCATGGGGAGCAAGTAGCCAACCTAATACTACAGTCCAACTTCTATCTTCTGAACGATGGTAGAGCGACTCTTGTAGAATGTAGATGATCATACTGGTAACTTTTCAGCCATTGACTTATCTCTGGCCTCCCCTGGTATACATCAAGTTTTCTCATGGGACCCTTATGACGACTCCTTGGGACATGATTATTTACCCATCTGTCTTTCTTATATACGCGACATTGTTTCGGACCCTCCACCTCCAAAATTTAACTATAAGAAAGCAGATTGGGGATCCTTCTCAAGGATCGCCAATTTAGATATATCTGGGGAGACCATATATGTTAAGGTCGATAATAATACTACTTCCATATTACACACAGCGGAGGCTGCTATTCCCAAGACTTCTACAGTTCATGCGAAGCATAGAGGATATTGGTGGACACCGGATTGCCAACAAGCATTAAGAAAATGCAATAGGATATGCAGGATTTTTGATAGTTAGCCCACTGATGGAAATTTTATTGCATACAAACAGGCACGGGCTGAGGCAAGGAGAATAATAAGAAGGGCCAAACGTGACTCCTGGCGGTCCTTTGTGTCCACAGTGACTCTTACTACACCATTAAGTAAAGTCTGCTCCACCATGAGGATATTAAATAATAAAGGCCCATACTTCCCTATCACCACCCTACAGGTGAATAACACCATCTATGACGAGCCCGTGGACGTTGCTAACATCCTCACCAGGAGTTTTTCTCATATAAGTGGCTCAGCCAATTATGATCCGCGTTTTCAACATCATAAACACACAGCTGAGCTACAGTTAATAGACTTTGCCACAGAAGATGTAGACTCCCCATACAATCAAGAGTTTACACTAGATGAACTACTCCTTGCCCTTAAATCCTGTAAAGACACCAGCCCTGGACCAGACACCATCACGTACCGTATGATCCAGCATCTTAACCCGCCCCGTCCCGGAGACATGAATTCATGTCCTCACATGATGTGCACTCATATCCCGGAGACGTAAATTAACGTGGCAACATTGCAAGGTCCCTAATTTGCACAATTTTCAATTTTTGCAAGTGATTTCGCGAGTGATTTATGGCACGTATACACGGGACACCTTCCTCTATTCCTCTACAAGATGCCAGGCAGGGACAATGCCTTACACCGCATAACCTACCCCCTCCTCCCCTCACGCCATTGTCTCGACAATTCACCTGTTACCAGTGACCTGGCCAATAAAGACATTCAGGGCCAGAGTGATTCCCCAATCGATGACAATATGGAGGACAAAGTTTACATAGCATTAGAGGAAGAAACAGTCAGAAATGATGATCAGGTAATGTGGCAAAAAAAAAGTCAGGAATGGTGATGAATTAGTGAGTGAAACAATGCTTATAATGCCTATAGTACTGTTTGAAAACCAATATACTCTTGTACTACATATAAATTCGTACCAAGTAAATAAATAAATACTCTTTACGAGTGGATAAAATAGTTACCCTCCCATAGAACTCGTTTTCTTTGGTGCCAGCCTGTTAGAAAACCCAGTCAGGTAAGGAGGTACTCGTACCTGGATCGAGTATTTTAAACCTCAGGTGAGCGATTTCTCTATGAATTTTCGATGTTTCTCACCAAAAGCGAATGTTTGAGACTAAAAAAAAAAAGGTCCAAAAATGTCGGGACTGGGGTGTACCACTGCCCAGAAAACGTCGGGATGGGGCGGGTTAATCAGGACAACCTGATTAAGATGTTAGCATTGTACAATGAGATTTGGGCGTCTCGAACGTTCCCAAACTCATGGCACTTTGCGCACGTCATACCAACACCCAAAGAGGCTGGTCGTCTTATGAATCCCACTTCATTTCATCCTATTGTGTTGACATCTTGTCTATGTAAGGTCATGGAACGAATGGTAAACAATAGGCTTCTTTTTGTTTTAGAGTTGAAGAATTTGTTAAATGAACAACAATTTGGCTTCCGTAAATACAGAAGGTCACTAGATCATTTAATGAATTTGGGGCATTGTATTGCAGAGGCATTTGCCAATAAACAATTCATGATAGAGGTGTTCTTGGACATCCATAAAGCCTATGACATGACATGGCGACACAGTATACTAATGAAGCTCTATGCTCATGGTTTAAGAGGAAATTTGCCTATTTCTATCTCAAATTTCTTAAGGGACAAGACTTTCTCTGTCAAACTGCCCCGTAACGTAACATCGGATATAGTTATCCAGGAAAACGGGGTGCCACAGGGAAGTGTGCTTAGTCCTACTTATTTAGTATTATGATCAATGATATTCTGTCATCAGTTCCCAGTCCGAGGAATCTTAAATACTCGCTCTATGCTGACGATTGTGCAATATGGCACTCTTCCTGTAATGCACAATTTTCGGCTGGGCGGATTCAAGCAGCCCTTGACTCCGTCCACCAATGGGCCTTGCAGTGGGGATTTAAGTTTTCCATCCGTAAGTATGCCACTGCAGATTTTACGACTCGTAATGTACCTAATTTGTGCTTAACTTTGGATAATCAGGCAGTACCTTTTCAAAATTCTATAAAGCTTTTGGGGCCTACATTTTGATCATCGTTTGAACTTTAAAATTCATGTTAATACTCTGCTTGCTCTTTCTGATAAACCAGTAAATGTCCTCAAGTACCTAATGGGTACTACATGGGGTGCCGACAGAAAATCTTTATTAATGGTGTATAAGTCCCTCATTCGGTCAAAACTAGACTATGGTGCACAGGTGTATGGCTTGGCATCCGATGCCACGCTGAAAGGATTGGATGTGCTACAGAATAAATGTTTGCGAATGTGTCTTGGAGCTGTCTGGTGTACCCGTGTAGCTTGTATGGAAGTGGAGGCGAATGTGCCTCCCCTCCGTATTTGCCGAGAACATCTGGCATTGTCCTATGGCATAAGGATATTTAGGAAAAGTAATATCAGCAATGCAGCCTGTAACCCCCTGCGTCAATCCCACCACCTTCTGCAGGGGGTGCGTCAGTCACTTGCTGTTCGCCTCCACATACTGACTCAGGAGCTTGGTGTGGATCCCAGTGACTGTGACAAGTTGGTGTTAAAAAATATAGTGCCTTGGGAGACACCTGGCTTTACTGTTGATGTTACATGGCTCCCAGCACCTAAGACCAAGGCGCTGGAGGCGGAGGTCCACCGTTTGTTTCGTAACATCATCATTCGTCACTTGGGGTCCCACCAATTGTACACCAACGGCTCCAAGTCGAGTGAATGTGTGGGTGCAAGTGTGTGGTTGACTGAATGTGCCCTCAGGTATCGGTTGCCAACTCACATCTGTTTTTACCTCCGAACTTTTTGCTATTGACAAAGCCATAGACTATGCTCTCAATTCTAGGCATGACTCATTTGTCATATTTTCGGATTCAAAATCAGCCCTTCAGGCAATTGCATCCTGCACTACAGACTCTCACGAGATCCAGGGCCGCATCATTAATAAGTTGCATTCATGCAACAAGTCATTCACGCTGATCTGGGTGCCTGGTCATTGTCATATCTACGGCAATGAGCAGGCTGACTTACTTGCAAAGTCGGCTGTAAAGCTCGAGGAGACTTTGGACGTTCCTCGTGATCTACGGTCGAGTCTCTCTCGGAAAGAAATCAATAAATCTTCTGTGGCAAGGTCAGTGGACCAGACTTAATATTCCAACCTGTAAGCCGTACCTGGGAGACTGGGACACTGCCAACCGTCCCAGTAGCATTGAAGAAAAAGTGTTGGCTCGCTTACGGCTTAACCTGCCCCGTTCTGGAGACGTGAATTAACGTCCTCACATGATGTGCACTCATATCCTGGAGACGTAAATTAACGCGGCAACATTGCACGGTCCCTAATTTGCACAATTTTCAATTTAATTTGCACAATTTTCAATTTTCGCGAGTGATTTTTGGCACGTATACACGGGACACCTTCCTCTACAAGATGCAAGGCAGGGACAATGCCTTACCCCGCATGACCTTCCCTCCTCCTGCATGCCCTTTTCTCAGCAATTCACTTGTTATCAGTGACCTGGCCAGTAAAGCCATGTCATGCCACGGTATGAAATTCAGGGCCAGAGTGATTCCCCAGTCGATGACAATGTGGAGGACAAACATTAGAGGAAGAAACAGTCAGAAATGATGATCAGGTAATGTGGCAAAAAAATGTCAGGAATGGTGGTGAGTTAGTGAGTGAAACAATGCTTATAATGCCTATAATACCATTTGAAAACCAACATACTCTCGTACTACATATAAATTCGTACCAAATAAATAAATAAATACCGTTTATGAGTGGTATGGAATAGTTATCCTCCCATAGAACTCGTTTCCTTTGCAGCCAGTCTGACAGAAAACCCTGTAAGGTAGGGAGGTACTCCTACCTGGATCGAGTATTTTAAACCTCAGGTGAGTGATTTTTCAATGAATTTTCGATGTTTCTCACCAAAAGCGGATGTTTGAGCCAAAAAAAAAAAAGGTCCAAAAATGTCGGGACTGGGGCATACCACTGCCCAGAAAACATCGGGATGGGGGGGTTAATGCCACCATATTAACACATAAGAAACTTTATACGGAAAAACGATTCCCGCCGCACTGTGACATCTGTGATGCGGCGTTATCTATCTGTCATATCATTCTGAGCTGTCGGCGATTTATTCGTGAACGTGCTTCACTTATAAATTACTGTGGCGAAGCAGATGTCCCCTTCACCCTTTCCACCATCCCGGGTGATGGGGACATTGTTATGTCTGATAAATTGATGGCTTTCTTGAGAGAGAACGGACTGATCAGAGTGATGTGACTTTTTTACTGTGTGGTTATGGTTTTTATCAACGGTAATTATGTATATATTATAATATTAACCCGCCCCGTCCCGGAGATGTGAATTCACGTCCTCACATGATGTGCTCTCATATCCCGGAGACGTAAATTAACTCAGCAACATTGCAAGGTCCCTAATTTGCATAATTTTCAATTTTCGCGAGTGATTTTTGGCACGTAATAATGGAACACCTTCCTCTACAAGATGCCAGCCAGGGACAATGCCTTACCGAGCATGACCTCCTCCCCCCCCTGCATGACCTTTTCTCAGCAATTCACCAGTTATCAGTGACCTGGCCAGTAAAGCCATGTCATGCCACAGTACGAAATTCAGGGCCAGAGTGATTCCCCAATCGATGACAATGTGGAAGACAGACATTAGAGGAAGAAACAGTCAGAAATGATGATCAGGTATTGTGGCAAAAAAAGGTCAGGAATGGTGATGAGTTAGTGAGTGAAACAATGCTTATAATGCCTATATTACCCTTTGAAAACCAATATACTCTCGTACTACATATAAATTCTTACCAAATAAATAAATACCGTTTATGAGTGATGTAGAATAGTTATCCTCCCATAGAACTCGTTTTCTTTGCAGCCAGCCTGATAGAAAATCCTGTAAGGTAAGGAGGTACTCTTACCTGGATCGAGTATTTTAACCTCAGGTGAGCGATTTCTCTATGAATTTTCGATGTTCCTCACCAAAAGCGGATGTTTGAGCCAAAAAAAAAAAAAAAGGTCCAAAAATGTCGGGACTGGGGTGTACCACTGCCCAGAAAACGTCGGGATGGGGCGGGTTAATTAGGGTTGACAGTTGACATATTTGAAATAGTTCCTCCTCCCACTGATCTATTTCTAATATAGATGACCCCTATATTAACCCACGTTCCTCGCCTGACAGTCACCAGCTGATGAGTGCATGTGTGCAATAGAGGAAGGTATTGGGCACTTGCAGTCGATGGTGGTCTGCTGGGCAAGGTTCTTCACTTTGTGTACAAAATATGTAAATACATTATACCATCTTGCTTAAGTTATTCTAATTAGGGCCGACAGCTGACGTATATGGAAATGTTCCTGACTCGTCTGGTTCCCTTTCATATATTGTCCCCTGTATTAGGTTGTGCCTCAACTGACGGTCACCAGGTGATGAGTGCAGGTATGTAATGTACAGTTGAAAGGCATTACATATCTGCAGTCGATGGTGTTCTCTTGGTCGAGGCTTTTTTACCATTAGTTTAGGTCTAGTTATTTGTCTCGTAGGGTTTACTATAGGTTAGCGATTTGTCTGGTAGATGATTAGTTTTAGGGTCTTTAGTTTAGGTATTTTTGTTTATGAGTAATATAATGTTAAAGATATAAAAAAAAAAATTTATGTTCCTATGCATGGATGTCTGTATGTATATATATATATATATATATATATATATATATATATATATATATATATATATATATATATATATATATATATATTTTTTTGCCTTAATGACCAGGGGCTCCGGCCCCAATGGTCGATAGGCAATATATATATATATATATATATATATATATATATATATATATATATATATATATATATTACGAGTTCAGTCGGTGTTCAGTTCAGTTTGAGTGCAGTGTCAGTGAAGTTTGTACTTCTGAAAACAGTGAAGTGTTGTTGACAAACAGAGAAGTGTCATAGAAGTTTGTACAGTACATCATCGGTACTTCTGAAAATCGTGAAGTGTTGTCAAGCATTAAGTGTAATTACAGTTAGTTAAGTTTCTTAGCTTCACTTCTTGTCAGAATAGTGAAGATAAGGTGGAAAGCATGAAATGTAAGTACTTGGAAAATAAAGACAGTGAACTTAAGAATTCAGTGTTCATTTATGATACCTCAGCCGATCTCGTGTACTGTACACCTAAAGGCTGACCATAGGAAGAACATCACTGGGCAACGTCCTTCCTTTACTGTACTACTGCTGTTGGAGCCTGTGGCAGTGTGGGGTGGGGACGTAACAATATATATATATGTATATATATATATATATATATATATATATATATATATATATATATATATATATATATATATATATATATATATATGAAGACGAAAGGTGAAAGAAAACGAAAGGGAGGAGTACGAGAGGTTAAACTTTGGTCATCTCGTGTCCCTTGTAAAAGTTTCCTCCCACTTTATAAGTTAGGATTATTCTGGTTTTTACCTCCTTCACCGCCCTCCTTCACACATCCTTCATCTTTTCCACTTTAAAATCTTTCGTTTTTTCCCTCCTTGTCTTGTCTTTATTCGTCTTCCTTTATTTCCCTCCAGTCCACATCAGCTCCTAACATTCTTTTATCGTTCTTGCCTCTCTTCTTTTATACTTCGATACCTTTTTCCCCTCACTTCTTTACTCTTCCCCTTCCTTTTGCTTCCTTTTATATTCCCCTTTTCCTGCATTTTTTTTTTCACCATCCCATCCTCATCTCTCCCCTTGTATACCATTCCACCCTCATATTCTGCCTTCTCTTGCGTCTTCACATCTCTCCTCTCTTTCTCTTTCTTATATCCTATGTCTGTTCCCTTTGCTTCCTCAGATCCTTTTTCTGCCTCTCTCATCTCCTCTCGCTTGCATCTATCCTTGCTTAACCTTAATTCTTTTCCATTCTCCATCCCTCCTCTTGTGTTCATCTTCTCTCTCAGCTTCACTCCTCTCCCTCTTTCACTCATTCTTCTCTCATCCTTCCCTTTTTGTTCCCTTCACTTCTCTGTCCTTTCTTTTCTGTTTCTTCTGCTTTCCTTTACCTTCTCCCTCCCCCACTTTCACTTCACTCCTTTCCCCTTGTTTCTGTAGTCTCATCCTTTATTTTTCTCTCTCTTTTTTCCTTTCATTCAACGTCCTTCCCGTCCCTTATCACGCCTTTCCTCTTTGGTTCTCTAGATCTTCCTCCCAATCCATCTTCTTTACTCGTCCTCCATTCCCTCATCTCCCAATCCATCTTCTTTACTCGTCCTCCATTCCCTCATCTCCCAATCCATCTCCTTTACTCGTCCTCCATTCCCTCACCTGCCAATCACTGCATTTTCATACTTTCAGTTTTTACTTCCCTTCTTCACATTTAATTCACCTTAGCTTGTTTTTCTTTTCCCCATCCTTCCCTTCCTTTACTTTTCCCTTTCCTTCTCTGCCCTTTCCTTCCTCCCCCACCGTCTTAATGACTGATTGACTGGTTGACTAAAACATAACTGGTAGCACAGCTTCCACGGTCATATGCCGCCGGACACGAACTGTAACTAAACAAAACGTAGGCTAAAACAAAACACTAAAAATGGAAGAAAGGAACACAAGAAAAAAAAGGGGGGTGGGGAATCAAATGAAGAGAAGACAAAAACACTAAATTTCGCCAAGCAGCGGGAAGTTCCCCTTCCCGTAAAACGGGCATCCTCAACAAGCACGTACGAAAGAAAATACACGCCATCATCCACCCCGTGGTCAGAGAAGTATTGGCGGCGTAAATGCCCAAGACTGGGTCACTCCACCAGCAGTGCTGGACAACTAAGGGGACAAGGCAATCCCCACGGACGGGAGGGGAACCCCCCTCAGTCAAGTAGGCATCAGAGATACAGGCATGGTCAATGCGGAGGCGGCATAAGACTGTCTCCCATCGCAAGACAAGCTCTGGTAACTGAAGGAGCCCATTTCTACACAGATTGTACGCAGCTTGTTGGTCCCCACAGCATCCCAGCATTCCTGCAAGCAATTCGAACCAGACCATCATAATATGGGGGGAAATTGGATGCGGGGAGAAGCTGAGGAGGCAGGGACCCCAAGGCAGGAGCAAACCGAGCCACTACTGCCTTAGCCAGCATATCAGCCCGCTCATTTCCACATGGGCATGGACCCAACAAAAGCTCACCTGATGGCCACAACGGCCGAGTAGGTAAAGCCACTCCAAAATAGATAAAATCAATGAATGAGAGGAATTAAAAGATTCTACCACAGAAAAAGCATTACAGGAGTCGCTAAAAGCATTAAAAGAGGATTGAGGGAGAATAAAAATGATGTGAGGGGCAAGCAGAATCAAGGACAGTTCCATCGTGAAAACCAAAGCAATACTAGGGAGGCTACCACTCCAACCGAAGAAAGGGAATATGTCACCAAACCCTACTCCAGCATCAAACTTAGAACCATCTGCATTGACAGGGATGGAGCCCTCATGGGTTTAGGAATGTTCTAAAAACATAGATAGTGGCACTTGAGAGGGAAGAGAGCACTTTTTATCAATAAAAGACCTACAGACTGACACACGTGGGAGTAGCCAATAACCTACCCTAAAGACACAATGAGAACAAACTGACAAAGAAGGGACAGACAAGGTTGACATAACAGACTGACACTATAACAAAAACTCTTCGGGAAACTCGGGCAGATGACATGAGGAGAAGAATGGGAATCTTCAAAGACTATCATGCAGGGCACTGAATCCGGAGGCGGTGAACCTGATACCTACACCTCAACATTAAAGACTGGTGGCACAAACCCAAGTGGAGTGCGTCAGCATCCACCAATGAACTCGAAATCGAGGACGACCTAAAAGCTCCAGTCACCAGATGAACACCAGCAAAGTGCACAGAATCCAACATCTGGAGACAGGCCTCTGTAGCGGAAGAGTAACCCTCATACCCATACTCAAGTTTTGAAAGAATAAGAAAGCTATGCAAGAGGGGGATTTGATGGTCAGCACCCCAAGAGGTATGAGCCAGAACCTTCAGGAGACATATGGCCTTATTACAGCTGACTAAATATTTCAGAAATGAGAAACCCAGGTCAGTCATCTATCAAAGCTAAGACTCATAAACCAAGTACCTTCCACACAAGAAATTCTGTGACCATAAAGATATAGGACTGGGTACGGATGAATACCACGAAGATGGCACAAATGCATTGCCACAGTCTTTGCTGAAGAAAAATGGAAACCACGAGTCTCAGCTCACTGGGAAATCCTATAAAGTGCCAGCTGCAACTTCCTCTCAACCAAAGACATGTAATACACGGTGTAGGTGTAACAGTTGTAGTGTGACTGTACCTATGTGTAAAATGACACAATAATAATAATGTGACGACGACGAAGGCAGAGGAGAAGAGGCGGCAGCGTGCGGCAGACGATCCGCTGGCCCGCACAGCAAAACTGCTACACCCATTGCTGAACCTGCAAAACCAATTAAGGTGGAGCATCAAAAGTGTCAGTGAGACAAAATTCTTATTAAGTTACAATTACTCTCTCTATCTAGCAATCAGTACATGCTACGAAAAGTACACTCGAGGTCGCCATTAATTTTAGCACACGATTAGTGTCGGCAAGTTGAGAATCCCTGTGCAAAGTCGGGTCTTCCATAGCCTCGAACTGCACACGGGTCCTCAACCTGTGCCTTAACCTACAGTACTTATATTAATATCGTGAAGCTGAGAATCCTTGTGCAAACTCGGGTCTTCCATAGCCTCAAGTCGCCTCTGCGGAGTTCTCTCTCGAACTTCCCCCTTAACCTACAGTACTTATATTAGTATCGGGGAGCTGAGAATCCTTGTGCAAACTTGGGTCTTCCATAGCCTCAAGTCGCCTCTGCGGAGTTCTCTCTCGAACTTCCCCCTTAACCTACAGTACTTACATTAGTATCGGGGAGCTGAGAATCCTTGTGCAAACTTGGGTCTTCCATAGCCCCAAGTCGCCTCTGCGGAGTTCTCTCTCTAACTTCCCACTTAAACTACGGTACATAATATGTATGTACAGGCCCTGGACATACTGTGTCCTGTGGGGCCAATGGGTGAGACATCAGGTCTGCACCCACTTCACCACTACCCTGTCTCTCACCTGACTCAGAGATTACAGGTGTGGTTACAAATGGCACAGGAAGGGCATGTCCCTGATTAGTGGTGATACTTTGGCACACACTGCAAGAACGGACAAAACTATTTATGTCCTGTCCCATCCCTGGCCAGAAAAAGTCAGCTCGGATATGGCCCTGGGTCTTCTTTTTGCCCATGTGACCTCCTGAGGCTGAACAATGACCCCATTCTAACACTGCTTGGCGGTACTTGGCGGGGACGACAAACTGCAGTCGAACCTCGCCCTCGGGTGTTCGTGACTCACGGTAGAGCCGTCCTTGTTTGCGAAGGAACTTGGCTCGACCTCCCCGTGAATACTTTATCACTCGACCCTTTTGTTTGTTCTGCACGGCAGCAAGTGTCGGGTCAGATTGTTGTTCTTGCACAACAAGTTGACTACACATCAGATCTTGCGGCGATTCAATGATCACTGGGGTGACACAATCTGGAGCCTCAACCATGGCTCGTGTTACCGCAGCAGCCGAAGTCTGAATAGCAACATCTACGGCACAACTATTTTTGATGCCAGCGATGTTGCCTAATATGAGGTCAAATAGAGGTTCTGGCATGACAACTGCAAGTGTCGTACCAGTATAAAATGGAGATGCCACCTGGATACGTGCCTCAGGGAACAATCTCACTGATCCATCAATAAGTCTAACTTGGATCTGTCGACCTGTATACTCATCAGGCCGAACTAAACTCTGCTTAACAGAGCAACCTGAGGAACCATTGTCCCTCAGGACATTTACAGAAACACCTCCCACAGACCCTGGCTGAACAAGAAAGGCAGTGCTGCTGGTGGAAGGGTCTGAGGAGGTAGCAGCCAGTCATTCATGAGACTGCGGAACAACCGATGCAGCAAACGTGGCGCCCTGGGAACTAGGTGTCTGAGGAGAGTTCATGGTCGGAGGGGGACTTGTGAACTGTTGGGAAGTACCTGTACTGGTAGAGATGGCACCACCGGGTACTTGTGGAATGAAGGCTGCATTTGCCTCCTGCCTCCGATACACTAATTGACCTGACTGAGGGTTACGTGGCTTGTCCTTGTATTGCTGCTGCTGCTGCTGCTTGGGGAACTGCTGCTGGTTGGGGTGCTTGTTGTACCGCTTCCAAGCAGGCTGCTGTGTATTTTGCCCCTGGTCCTTCTGTGGTTTGCTTGGACCTTGACCATTACTCTGAGAACGGACTTGGTGCTGGGATTCAGTCTGAGACGGCTTCCCAGACTTGGCAGTATCTTTTCTGCTCCAGGTGTTTTGCTTACAAGTTTGATACCCGTATGCAGTAAAGAATGCATCAGCCTTTTCTGCCATTTGGCTGGCATCTTTCACCTGGCAGATCTTAAGCTGTGCTATGAGCTCAGCAGGCCACGACCTCTCTAGCTGTGTACGCAGCATAAGGTCAATTATCCCCTCACGCATGGAAGGAGTTTCATCTTTCTCCATCCACTCATTTAAGTAAGCTGTGAGACGATCAAGGAACTAAACAGCTGTCTCCTTGTCTTGGAGACGAGCTCGCATGAACTGAACTTTGGCGTCGTCTGCTGTGAGACCATACGCCTTAATGAGCGCAGCTTTCATCATCTCATATGTGAGATTGTCTCCACGAATTCTGTGGAGAATATCGAGGGCAGGGCCCTCAAATAGGCTAAGAAACTGAGGCCGCTTAGCTGCCTCATCCAGTTGATACATGTCTGCCATGTCCTCAAAACGAGCTATGTACGGCTCGATTCGCTCGCTTTCCTTGTATGAAGGAAGCTTGATGCGTGGGGTCGCCAGGACATGTGCAGGGAGAACGCTCGTGGAGCTTTGACCAACTGCACCAGATGTATCTGAAGCCAAGGAATCTCGCTTGAGCTTCATCATTTCATATTCGTGTTTTTCATGTGCCTCACGTTCGGCACGTTCGTGCTCTCGTTCTCTCTCGCGTTGTTCACGCTCGTATTCGCGCTGTTCTCGCTAGTGTTCGCGCTGTTCTCGCTCGTGTTCGCGCTGTTCTCGCTCTTTTTCTAACTCGAGCTCGCGTTGTTTCTGCTCGTGTTCGCGCTCCTTCTCACGCTGCTCTTGTTCATATGCACGCTCTCTTTCACGTTCCTCACGCTGTTCTCGCTGGTATTCGCGCTGAATCTTACGCTCTTCACGGGCATCATTCTCGCGCTGCTGCTCCTGATTATGCTGTGAGAGTATATACTCTTTAATTTCTGTTGGGTCCGAAAGACCCATTTCTTTGGCTTCCTGTAAAAATACAGTAGTAGCCATGGCGCTAATTTATTAAGCAAACCGAAATTGAGTACTGACTGCTTAGCGACGAATACTAAAAAACACAAGTAAAGAATACAGACACAAGCTAGTGGTGACCAGTCTTATCTAGTTAACTGGCAAAGATTAAAGCAAAAATGCAAATAACTAAGAACTCAGTAATTAATACAATGGGTACAGCGACTACCCAGGAGCGAATAAAATCGTCTGGCGTTACCAAAAATAAAGTACTAAATAGAGTTAAGTACTCTACGGATTAATAAAGCAAAAATTCACTTCCTAAATTTACGGTAAACACCAGTAAACTTGTGCCTATAAACTTTAATTATAAATACCTAAATATGAATGAGTGAGCACTATCTCGTGAATAGCTTTATAGCTAGGAGTTAATATCCTGGAATGAGGTCGCCAATTGTCACGGGGTTTTTATAATATCACGGTGTTTTTGAAATAAATGCTTAAATATTATTTAAATTAATAATAATATTCAATAATATTGAAGAGCAGAGACAATGATTGTCTTACTAAATCAAACAACGATTACTTTACGCTGGCCTGCTTCGCACGATTCTCTCAGAACGAGAATTTATAAACTTTCTCAACAGTACACAGCAGAGACTAATTACTCACAAATGCTGAATTAGTACTGTTAGCCTCTGGAGAAAGTTACTTCACCCCTGACAATAAATAACTAATACTAATAATAATATCAGGTTCTTGCTGATGCTTTAACTCGTATCTGGCACAACGGATTTTAAGTTAATACAACAAGACTGGTCTAAGTACCAGTTATGAAGGCAAACGTTTATGCAAGCTAGGAGCTATATGGAAAATAAGCTTAATCTGGAGAAATGAAACAAGATTTTACTTTACATTAAGCTCAAGAAAAAGAACTGTTAAATTTATTGATTACAAAAAATAAATTTAACGTTACATTTCAAATCAAATCAATGAGACGCACTCACTCACTCACACAAAAGCTAAATTCTTACGGCTAGGAAAAAAACACCTTAATTAAACTCTTAAGACTAGGAAAACAAAAGGAAATCCTGAACGATGAATGCTTTGTATCACCAAGGGGTGTGAGTTTGGAGAAACTGATACTCTGTGGAGCTTGGGTGCTAGCTGACCTCTCACACTTCTGGAGCACAGGACCTCTCTCCGTCAAAGCCACAACTAGACTGAATTCAAATGATGTATAGGCAGGACGCACAAGCCACCGGAAGAAGGCGTGGCTAACGGTTGAGGCAAGCACGGGCGAACAATAAAGAAACAATTGTATCGCTCAGTAGAGCACTTAGTGACGTGCATTAAATCGGTCGCTTTTGAAAGTGACGAATGTTTTGAAAAGTATACTCCGAAATGGAGAGAGAAACGGTTAACTGAGCGATACACAGTGAGTTTTCCACTAATAGTTCGTGGCTTCTTACAAAAGGGAAATGTCGCGAATTGATTCATGACATATATATATGTGTGTATATATATATATATATATATATATATATATATATATATATATATTTTGTCTTCTTAGTATAATAGGAAAAGTGTATGGTAGGATACTTATTGACAGAGTTAGAGAAAGAACAGAGAAATTAGTTGGAGAAGAACAGGGAGGCTTTAGGAAGGGAAGAGGTTGTGTAGATCAGATATTCATTCTCAGATCTTTAGTGGAAAAGTTTCTAGAGAAGGGAAAGAAGTTTTATGCGGCTTTCATGGATTTGGAGAAAGCATATGACAGGGTGGATAGACTAGGATCGTGGAAAGTGTTAAGAATATATGGAGTAGATGGGAAGTTGTTGAATGCTGTGAAGAGTATGTACGATGGTGCGAAGGCTGCAGTGCGTGTGGATGGTGAACTAAGTGAATTTTTCTCTTTGAAAGTTGGGTTAAAACAGGGATGTGTCATGTCTCCATGGTTGTTCAATCTGTACATGGATGGGGTAATAAAAGAGGTACAAGGTAGGGTAGTGGATGTTGGAGTGGCCCTGGTGAGAGAGGATAGTGTTTGGAAACTCCCTGTACTGTTGTTTGCAGATGATACTGTGTTGTTGAGTGAAAACGAAAGGGAGCTGCAAGGCTTGATTGATGAGTTTGAGAGAGTGTGTAAGAAACGGAATCTAAAGGTGAATGTAGGGAAGAGTAAAGTGATGGTCTTTGAGAGAGGTGAAGTCAGTGAATGTACAGCGAGGTTGGATGGTGAGGAATTGGAAAATGTGAGTACGTTTAAGTTCTTGGGTAGTGTGATGAGTAAGGATGGAGGTTTGGAGGGTGAAGTGCTTGAAAGGGTACAGCAGGGAAGAAAGGTTGCTGGTTCTTTGAAAGCAGTGATAGGAAACAGGGAAGTGAGCATGGAAGTGAAAAAGTTACTACATGACAGTATTGTGATACCAACTCTAACGTACGGAAGTGAAGCTTGGACGTTGTTGGAAGGACACAAGTCAGGAGTGAGAGCAGTGGAAATGAGTTATTTAAGAGGAGCCTGTGGAGTCACATGGAGAGACAGGCTGACGAATGAGGATATAAAGGAGCGTTGTGGTGTTGATGTGGATGTGATAGGAAGCGTTATGAGGAACACACTGAGGTGGTTTGGCCATGTGGAGAGGATGGAGGGTGAAAGACTGACAAAGAGAGTGTATGTGAGTGAGGTGGAGGGGGAAAGAGGGAGGGGGAGGCCGAGGATGAGATGGAGGGATGGGGTGGAGAGGTATATGAGAGAGGGGGGTGTGAGTTGGGAGCAGGGGAGTGAAATGGCGGGGGACAGGGCGACTTGGAGGCGATTTGTTTGTGGCCACCCCAAACGGGATTGAGGCGTCTGGCAATAGATAGATAGATAGATTTTTTTTTTTTTTTTTTTATCCCAAGAGCGGTTATCATTTCCCATATTCACTGGGGTAAAAAAAAAAAAAATCCACTTATTCTTTAAAATCTCAGCACTGACTGGTTGTGGAACTTTCATTCATATGTCATGTTTTAGGTTGTTATGTACCCATTGCCATGTGATATCCAGTCTGCCCATTTGCTTTGAAACAGGATCAGTGAAGCAAAGATAAGGTAAATTGTTTTTATTTTCCCCGATTGACTATACCTTGTGCTGCCCATTCACTGAACCTCCTAGGAGTACAAAGTGTTACTGTAGTTGCCGTTCGGAGGCAGTTTTTTTTTTTCTTTTTTTTTTTGGTTTGCTGACCAAACTTTATGCTTTTTGTTTAGGGTCAACACATCATTGGGCTGTATTGACAAAGGGTTTCACTCGAGGAAAATAATAGGATTCGCACTTTAAAACACTTGTCAAATGCGAGATGGTCTTGTCATGCTGAGGCAACAAATGTACTGTGCCTCAACTACAGATGCCTGTATGAAAACCTTAAAGACTTTGTGGCTAATTATGAGGTCAGAGGCAAGTGGATTAATTACTGGCCTACAAAATCTTGAAACAAATTTCGTGGCAAAAATATGGAACAGAATACTTATTCAGTTCAGTAAAGTTAGCTTAATTCTGCAGGAGAAATGTGTTCATTTGCTGACAGCCACATCACACTCTTTTTTTTTTTTTTTTTTAGACGAAAATGCACGTGACATTTTTATCTTTTTATGTGCTCGACTCCGCGCACAGGCTTCACAGCCTGCTCTCAAGGCCCAGTAATCCTCCTACATTCCACACACCTCTGCATGTCACCACTTCGGCGCTAACACCCACCGTCCATATCGAATACATACTAGGGCTGTCTCATACAGGACTGGTGTATTGGTATTAGCGGGATTATTTTTACGACATGTCGGCAGGTCTTGTGGTAGATTGGTAAAGTCTGCAGACATGAAATTCAAATCCTTAAACTGTTCCCTGCCCCAGCGGGGATTTGAACCAGGGTCCGGTAGGACCGCACGCCACCTCTCTACCGATTGAGCCACCGCTGAATGCAACATGTATGAATAACATTTCCTAACCCAAATTCCCCCCTCAGATACAAGTTGTCAATTAATAATGATAACAAGAGATTATGAAGTAATGTTGCAATCAGCCAGTCATCACCAACCTTTCAAGTGCATCTTCGCGTCGATTAAAAAAAAAAAATAGTATACATGTCAAATTTGATGCGATAGATGATGCAAACAACACCATGCCATGCATGAACCAACATTATCAATATGAAATAAAACGTTTTAGAAAACGAAAAAGTTATTTTAATGAAAGTAAATCGCCAGATGAAGAATTCACAGACTCCCCAGCAAGTAAGATGTTCAAAGTGCAAACTTTCACTGTAATCATATATAAACTATGGACTTGTCTTGCACAACGTAAAGAAGCTTGCAGAGAACTAGCAAATGATTTTGCATTTCTAAAATGTTTCTCAGATCAAAACAAAGAGAATTTGCCAGCTAGAGTACTCCATCTCACTTCAATATACAGAGATTATTTTGATTCTGACTGTGCTGATGAAGGTGAACATTTCTGTGAGTTCATGATCAGACAGAAAGAGAAATTGGATCCACCACTGTCAATGCCCATGTTCATAAAACATCAGAATTTGGAAGCAGCTTTTCCGAATGTCAGCATAGTTTTGAGAATACTTTTGTCATTGCATGTCACAGTGTGTGAAGCAGAACGCAGCTTCTCAAAAATGAAATTGGTGAAAAGTGAAAGGCGTGCTACAATGAGACAAGATTTTTTTTTTTTTTTTTTTATATGTCTGACTCTGGGCAAAGGCTTCAGGGCCTATATTTCGGGAGCAGTGGCCTATCCCAAGGCTCAGTAGTCCTCCTACACCTTCACATGCCACCACCACGGCGCTAACACCCACAGTCCATATTGAATACTTGCTAGGGCTGTCTCATACAGGACTGATGTACTGGTATTAGCAGGGGTACTTTTACGATATGTCAGCGGGTCTGCCGGGACATCAGGAAAGTCTGTTTTTTTTTTTTTTTTTTTTTTGTGAAATTCAAATCCTTAAACTGTTCCCTGCCGCAGCCGGGATTCGAACCTGGGTCCATCAGGACTGCAGGCAGCCTCTCATCAAGGTCCACCATACACCGTCTGTTTTTTTCCCTTTGCCCCCTGTACACTGACCTGAGGCTCAGCAGTAGAATATTTCACTACAGCTTTAGTGTACAGGGGGCAAAGGGAAAAAAACAGACGGTGTATGGTGGACCTTGATGAATCCCAAGCATCTAAAGGTAGCGTTACAAGGTAGAATAATCAGAATGCAGAAGTTTTAAGTCCTGGACTTAATGATGATGCCCCAGTTTTTTTGGCCCCAAACCAGCGAAATGCATGGCTATGATGGGGGTCCAATTACAAAGAAAACCTCAGGAATTTGATGGCAGAGTATCCTGGGAAGCTTACCGTATGCAGCTTGAGCTAATTGCCGATCAGAATTGTTGGGATGATAGGCAGAAGGCAGAGCAGCTTGCTACAAGCCTCAAGCGTGCTGCAATGGAGGTTCTTGGCCAAATGGCAGTGGAGGATAGGAACAGTTATCAGTCCATAGTAGAAGTGCTGGAGCGCAGATATGGGACCATGTACCAGACTGAGGTTTGCAGAGAAAGATTCGGGACCCGTGTATGGACTCAAGGTGAATCCCTACAGCAGCTTGCTCATGACGTGGAGAGTATGGCATACAAGATGTACCCTGGAGCAGCACCTAATCTGTTGGCTATCTTCTGAGGGACTAGTTCATCGATGCTTTTGATAGTGCAGAGTTGAAAGTGCAAGTGAAGCAGGCACAACCCACAAGCATGCAAAAAGCACTAGCCAGGGCTCTAGAATTTGAGTCCTACGTCAGGTCCAGTACATCCATTTTTCAGGACGTTCATAATGCAGGATTCAAGGCAAGAAAGGGGCAGGTACATGAAGTGGAAAAATTTGGAGGAAGTTGCTGCTACTGTGAAAAGCCAGGACATAGGAAAGAGGACTCCTACAAATGAAAGAGGGAACAGGAGAAGACCGGACGAGGTTGCTGATTCTGTGGGAAGCCAGGACAGAAGAAGGACGATTGTTACAACAGCAAGTAAGAGCACGAACAGAGCAGTGCAAGGAAATCTTCAATTTTAACAAAAGCATCTTGGACATGTAGTGAGGTGGGACACTTCAGTCCTGAGTGTCCAAAAAAGACAAAGGAGGACAAGAAGATGGCTGCAGAAGACCAAAAAGAAGCAGAAAACTAGCAGAGGCTGGTGTTAAGGGGCAACCAGCAGCCAGCTTTTCCCAAGTAGCCCCACCACCGAGAGAATGGAAGAGAATTGCGATCAGCAGAGTGCGAGTAGATGGAAGAATAGATAGAAAGAAGTGTTCCCTAGTGATTGATTTGGCCTCAGAGCAGACCTGTGGTAAGCCTGATGTGTTACATCATCGATATCAGCCTAAGTCATCTGAACAATTGTGTGGCATAACTGGGCACTGCGAGATCTGATGGGACCCTTGGATGTCCGGATTGAAGTGGCAGGGCAAGAGGCCACACTTCCAGTTTTGTAGCCAAGATGGAGCATTCTTGCCACCTTGATCTGGAGTATCTGATGTCACTGGGATGCGAGCTGGACTTCGGCTCCATGGAGCTGAAGGTCCAAGGAAAGTCGGTTCCTGTCATGTCTGTGAAATGTTCCAGTTCTGACGGTGAGGTGAGGGTGCTTCGCACTAAAGTTATACCCCCAAAACCAGAGCTATTGCTGCAGTGCAAGGTGGGTGGCTCTTTTGACAGTTATTTAGGGATAATGGAGCCTGATGTCCGGAGCAAGACGAAGGTCGGAGTGATTGTGGGGAGAACTTTGGTGGAGACAAGTGCAGGTGAAGTGCCAGTTCTTGTGGCCAATTTCTCTCGTGAGCCACAGATCAGTGAGGGAGAAATTGTGGGACTGTGCCAGGTGGTGGACCCTGAGTGGCATCAGAGGAAGGCCTGTAAAAGGAGTGTAGTCAAGGATGATGGGTACCTGGCAGACCACTTACAAGACCTATTTTCAGGGAGTTGCCAATGCCCGTGTGGTGCATTGATATAGTAGAGCATAATATAGGCACCAGGGATCACCGCCCAATTAAACAGCCAGCACGGAGTATAGCACCAGCTCAACGGCAAGAAATTGAGAGGGTAATGGAGAAGCTCCAAAGTCAAGGAGTGACATAAAATTGCAGCAGTCCTTGGGCATCAGCAGTGGTTCTGGTAAGGAAAAAGGATGATTCAGTAAGGTGCTGTGTAAATTATCGAGCCCTGAATGAATTGACATTGAAGGATACACACCCCTTGCCAGGAATTGATGACACTCTGGATACTCTGTCAGGTACCAACGGGTTCTCCATCCTAGTCATGAAGGCAGGATATCACCAGGTCAAGATTGCAGAGAAAGACAAGGAGAAAACAGCCTTTTCATACGGGCAGGGTTTTTGGCATTTTAAAGTTATGCCATATGGTCTATGCATTGCCCCAGCTAATTTCGAGCATCTCATGGATCGCATACTAGAAGGCCTGTACTGCCAGACGGCTCTCATCGATCTGGACGATGTAATTGTGTTTGGATGGACTTTCGACCAAGAATTGGAGAGGCTGTTGGAGGTGTTCAACAGATCCAAGCGGCTCAACTCAAGCTGAACCCCAAGAAATGCTACTTATTTCAGAAGGAAGTGAAGTACCTATGACACGTTGTAGGCGAGACTGGCGTCCGTACCGACACAGAGAAGGTGGCAGCTGCGGAAAACTGGCAAGCTCCAACTTGCGTGAAAGAGCTGCGGAGTTTCCTGGGCTTGTGCACCTACTATCGGCGTTTTGTCAAGGACTTTGGCAATGATACCTGCACCTCCACACTAGTTGTTGGGGGAAGAGACAGAAGTTTACGTGGACTGCAATGACTCATAAGGCCCTCGATGAACTCAAGCATGTGTTTTGCCAGGTCCCCAGTATTGCCATACCCTGATCAAGAGTCAGCCATTTGTCTTGGACTGTGACGTTAGTAAGCATGGTATTGGTGGAGTCCTGTTGCAGAAGAAGGATGACAAAGAGTATGTGGTGGTGTATTACACCACAGCTCAGGGAGAAGATTGGCTAAACGGAATGTGCAATCAGATACCGTGGGTCCCACATGAATGATAGTTGGTTCTGATTGCTGTGGAAGATTCCTACACAGGACTTTCAAGAATAAGGTACAGTTCATTTCAAGAGTCCAGGAGGTAACCTTATTATGGGTCACTTGCCTTTTCCAAAACAAGGTAAAGGAGAGGCTAAAACTAGTAGACTAGGTCTTTAGTTACCCCCACACAGTCATTGATGGTAGCTAGAATATGTGCAGAACTAGAACCAACTCAGATAAATGACTTGCTGCTTGGATGAAAATATTGAACCTGTACACAAATTATTGGACCTAGAAAGTTTTGAAGAATAAAGACACTCTAAGGAACCAACCCCTCAAGATAAAAATAACTTTGGATTTGTATAAACCAGTCAGTGGAATTGAAGGATGGACAGTATTGGGTAGGATTACCATGGAAACTAAACCATTCAGAGTTACCTACAAATTACCATGCAGCTAAAGCTCAGCTAAATTCTCTTCTAAGAAAGTTGAGAGATAAACCAGAACATCTAACCATATATGATAATAATATAAAAGATCAGTTGAAAAATAAATTGATAGAAGGGTTAGAATTCCCTGTAAATCACAAGAAAGGACATTATTTACCACATCATGCTGTAAGCAAGGATTCAGTAACTACTCCTAAAAGGATAGTTTTCTGTTACAGTAGTATAGTGTCCAATGGATCAGCTAGCTTGAACGATTGCCTATACTCTGGACCTACACCAACAGAGAAGTTAGGGAATGTTTTGCTAAGATTTATGGAGAAACCTTATGCCTACAGAGCAAACATTAATAAGGCTTTCCTTTGAATAGGACTGAGAGAGGAGGATAGAAAATTTACAAAATTCCTCTGGCCTCATGATCCTCAAAATGAGGATAGTCCATTGAAAACTTACAGTCTCCGATCGGTGCTCTTTGGCTCTTGTGCTAGATCTTTCCTACTTTGCAACATTTAAAGCATCATTTTGGAAATGCCAAATGCCCAGCAATAGGGCAGGCTTTTACACGGATAATTTGCAAGGTGTTGTTGATACTGAGACGGAACCATTGAAGGCTTAAACTGGGTAAGAAGCCAGTTTCCGATTGTGGGAAGGCAAATTTGCCGTTACAGAGCTGGAATACAAATTCGCCGTTTTTGAGGCATAAAATACAAGAGGCCTATCCAAATAATGACATTCCCAAAATTCAAAATGTTTGGTCTTAACTGGGATACAAGAGCTGATGAAATAAGTTTGAAACCAATTAAGTTCTCTGATGTCACTCTCGCCAAGAGGTCCTTGTTAAGTCAGGTGTCCATGTTATTTGACCCATTAGGATTGGTAAGTCCTATAGTTATTAGGGGCAAATGTTTAGTGCAGTGAGGCTTGCCGAGAAAGGTTAGACTGGGACTCTGACTTGGGTGAGACCCATATGTGGAACGATGGGAACAGATTAGGAAAGGAATTTTGAAACCACATCAAGCATATGTAACCTCAAGAAAATAAACAGTAATGAGAGGTCACATTGACATATTTTGTGATGCTTCTCAAAGGGCATATGGAGCAGTAGCTTATTGCCCAACAGGAGAGAATAGTAAGATTATTATGTCTAAAGCCAGAGTTGCGCCAATTAAAAGAAGAACCCTACACTCAAATGGAATTGGAAGCTTCCATGGAAGTAGGAACTAAATTGGCCACGTATTGTAACCGGTACTCTTGATATTCAATTTGAGGATATCTGTATGTGGACTGACAGTGAGATCTGTCTTTACTTGGATAGGGAAGGAAGAAAGTAAAAATTCCTTTCGTCCACAATAGAATAGAAGATTATTAAAAAGCTGTCTTCCAAATTTAAATTTATGCATGTATCCTCCAAACAAAACCCAGCTGATCTGCTCTCGAGAGGTTCGACTGTAAAGAGACTGATCAAAGATAACTCGTGGTTTAAAGGTCCTGCAAATGATTTTACCTACCACTAAAGACCCGAAAGCCTGAGCAGAAACAGCATTATATTGCTGAGGTTGGTGTAGTAAACCCTTGGATCCTGTGCAGCCAGAAGTAATTGACATTAGCAGATTCTAATCAATAATACAACTTATTAACACTACCAAATTAGTTAAATTTTTTAATATGAAAGTGAAGTTTTCAGAAGATTGATCCCATGGAATATTGGCTGAAAAGCGATACAAAAGGAATTATTAGGAGAGATATATGACCTTTTAGGCAAAAGGCACTGGGAACAAGAATAAGCTGATAGGATATTTTGGCTTGTCGCTAGATCGGAAATGGTCTAATTAGATGCCAGGGCCCAGAAATAATAAAGAAACTGATTTGCCTCTCCAAACTAGACATCTCATATTATTACCAAAGAGCGATTATTTTGTACAGACCATGATTTTTTTGTACAGCTCATGACTGAGACTTCTTCACAAGAAGGTGTGCCACAGATTTTGGCCCGAATCCGGGAAAGGTATTGGATCCCTAAGTGTAGACAGGTCATAGAG
>NW_027643402.1:0-4995 GCF_032717465.1 Coenobita brevimanus
AAGCTGATTTAGAATTAAACACAGTAGATGGTCAAGAGATTACAGTAAAAGGTATGATAAGATTAAATCTCAGTTTCACAGAAACTACAAGACCATTCTCTGCATTGTTCTATATCGTTGAAAACTTAGCAATTAAAGCTCATATGTTACTGGGCTTAAGATCCATGAGAACTGAGAACATAACTATACTCCCACAAATGAATGGAATAGACTTTTATAATGTAATTTATAGATAGGGGAGAAATAACTCTTCAGAGCTCCTCACCGATTAGTAGAAGAGAGCCAAAAAGAAATTGGTAATATTAAAGGCTTAAACAAACATACACAAACAGATGAGTGTATAGATCCAATTTTTACACCATGCTAACCCCATCCTCCAGAATTAGTGACCCAGCTAACAGTACTGATTTATCAATTTTTCCAGCCCATCTCACTAATGATTTGGTTATACCACCTAATTCATACATGAAGGTTACCATAAAGAGCAAATTACGGAATAGTACTGTTCTTAGTCTTAGAAGAATTATGTAAAGTAAAAGGGATTGTCAGTAGAAAACGCATTATGTCATAACAACGAGAACGATCGAAGGGCTAACTCAGTATATTCATTATTAATTCATCACATGAATGGGGAAGTTCAGTTGAAGAAGGGAACTTGCATAGTTAATATTGAAAAATGTTTAGCCCCTGTGAAGGAAATAAATATTGGTGGAGTAACAAGGGAGATAAAATCTACGGATAGAGTAGAAGAATAAAGCAGAATTTAATTCACTCAGGTGAATTTGACGAAGAAAATGATTTGTTAACCCTGCTGAAACACACAGGGAGTCACCGTAGCCTTGCCCGGAGAACGATTAGGGTGTACTTCAACTTGATTAATCACATGATTAATGTGCACTTCCAGAAACACCACCAATTTTCGTACCAGCTTATCGCATACCACACTCCCAACGTACACTTGCAAATCAGTAAGTGTCGATGAAATGTTAAAGCTTGGAAATTATTGGAGCCTTCAGTTTCTCCGTGGAACGCTCCCCTTTTCTTTGTGCCCAAGAGAAATGGGAGAAATGCGTGCGGTAGTAGATTACCGTAAATCTAAATAATCACACCATCCCAGACAGATTTCCCATGCCATTGCTAAGTGATGTTCTACAGAATATTGGTCCTGAGAATAATATATTCTCGACCATCGATCTCCTAAACGGATACTATCAGATTCCGGGTATTCTCAGGAGTCACGTAAACATACACTGCCTTTTCAACAAACAGAGGCCATTATCAATATACAAGAATGCCAATGGGACTGAGGACAGCCCCCGGTACGTCTCCAGCTGTCTTATGAATTACGTACTGTCCGGAATTTTAGGACAAGGAATATTTGTTTATCTTGACGATATTATTATCGCAACGAAGAATATTAAGGATCATCTCAGGGAAATTTAGACTTACTCTTACAAAAGCTTAGTGATGCTGGATTAAAAATTAAACTTTCTAAATGCAAAATTTTGCTTTAAGGGAAATAAATTTCTTAGGGCCACAAATTAAGCTCTGATGGTATTCACACACCACTGATGACAAAAATACAGGCAGTGAGAGATTTTCCTGAACCCACTACGACTCGACGAAGTTAGACAATTTTTAGGTCTGGCTGGGTACTATAGGTCCTTCTGTATCCACAGTTCTTTCTCATATAGCTCCTTCCCTCTATTCCAACTACTCAAAAAAGATGCTGTATTCCAATGGGAAGAAGAACAAAAAAGGGCATTTTAACAATCTAAAAATTAAACTAACGAATGCACCTTGTTTAGCATATCCAGATTACACGAAATCATTTCTTATTTGTACAGACGCATCAGTTAAAGGATTAGGGGCTGTACTCGATGTGCAGGAAGATAAAAAGAGGAAAGAATCAACTAATTGCATTTGCCAGCAGACAAACAAGAGGTGCGGGAGAAAAAAATTATAGCACTACAGACTCTAGAGGCACTTGCAGTGATTTTTGCATTACAAAAGTTTCGAGATTTGGTATATGGGTTTACGAAATCCACTTATTCACCGGACCATAAACCATCTGGTGGGTATGTTTAAAGAAAAACTCCTTTCTGGGAGTGAGAGCAAGATGGACAAATGTACAGTTGAAAAACTACAATGTACAAATACACATTATATACAAGGTAAAATGAATATAGTAGTTGACGCATTACTATCTAGGAACCTTTGAACACAATTCAGGTTGCGGCGTTAGATCTCAAAGGAAATATCCCAAACCACGAGGATATCGCAAAGGCACAAAAAGACTTCGACTCCAGTATGGTCAAAAGTAATATACAAGTTAGAAAGTGGAGATGACATACAATTACCCAAACTGCATGTCCCACTTGAACAATTCACAATGGTCAATAATAAGCATTATACAAAATTAACTCTAAACAACCAAAATCGCCAAATGAAATACCAATCCAGTTGGTAGTACCTAATGACATGATACCCCAAGTATTTACGAATGATACACGACAGCCCACATGCAGGACACCCTGGAAAGGATAAGACATTCAACCAAGCCCAGCTATTATATTACTGGCCTTCATTACGAAGAGATATACACAATCATATAGACAGATGCGAATCATGTGCGAAAAACACAAAGGATACTCCAATCACACCTGCACCGATGGGTAATTACTCTCCAGTACCACATCAACCATGGGACGTTGTCGCTGTTGATTTACTCAAGTTGCCATTATCATACAATAATAACCTATACTTATTCGTAGCAACGGATCATTTTTCCCGTTATGTCATTTTAGCTCCAATTAAAGATAAGACAGCAGAGACAGTAGCAAAAGGCAATAACAGATAATGTAATATGTCGCTTTACTACCCCTACAGGTACTAATAAGTGATAATGGAGGAGAATTTAATTCTGAGATCTTTACAAGAAATATGTAAACAATACAACATTAAAAAGGTTAACGTTTTGGCCTATCACCCAGCATCTGAATGGGTTGGTAGAGAGACAAAATAAAAAGGTATTAGATGTGCTACGACACATTCTCAGTGAAAATTATGCAAGCTGGGATGATTGGATTCCCAGAGTAGAGGCCTCCATTAATGGGTCTATAAATAAATCCATTGGTGACACACCACATTTCATTATATATAAGTGGCACGGATAAAAAATTACCATATGAGCTCCTAGAAGGTGACAGCATGCCTATATACAATTACGATGATTACTCTAAACTCCGTTTACGTGAATTCCAGGACATACACAAAAGAGTACAAAAACAATTAACGATGTCCAAGGAAGAAATGACGGAGGCATTTAACAAAAGGCAAAAAGATTCACCTTTATCAGCTTAGGAGAGACATTGTTTATGGAGTCATTCATACGAGAGACAATAAATTATCCCCTAAATTTGAGGGCCCATACAGAGTAATTAACATAAAGGCAAACAAAGTTTTAATTAAGTCACTTTCTCTAAGTGGCGAGGAAAAACAAGTTCATATTGACCATTTAAAACGAGTTTCAAGGGAATTATCACATAATTATTCAGCCTCGGATACAACCGAACAGGTGAACGTACCTCAAGAAAACCAAGCAAGAACACAACAATGATTACAAAAAGAAATTAAGGTCATATACCAAAACAATCGAACATAGGTGCAACTATTCCTAATGAAATGCTACAGTACATCATTTACGAGAATTAAATATCGATTTAAACTCCTTCTATAAATGAAATAACAGCCAACCGGTAACGCACATCATCACTATCATCAACCACAGCTTTATAGGAAATTAATAGATTTTTTTTTTCTCGGTAGGTTACGATGAAGGGACTTATGCTATGGATTCTCCTATACATAGTAAGGAGTATATGCGCACCTAGACCCCAAGCCATATAGGTACTTAACAAGCGATGCCTCATAGCTCCAACGGCCACGACTACAATCGTCAAGGATGTCATGAGTACTGAAATAAGTCTAGATTACTTAGTATGGACTTACCTACTTATATAGAAAGACTTGCGACGCCGATGCGAACTCTGGACTTCAAGATAGGGAATTATGTTTTCGACAATCACATATCACCAAGGAAGTGGATGAAATGGTGAAGTTAGTGAAATGGAAACTCAGAACAGGCGAAGTCAACTATGCTTCGTCATGATCCAAGATCTCTCCATCTTCTGGAACAGAGGTGCTGAGCGACAAGGAACAACATCACACGTACTCGCCAAAAGTGCGCGGTTTGTCTTCGATCTGGGCGGCGCAATTCTCTGGGAACATCTTTGGATTGGCTACAGAGGATGACCTTAAAGAAATAAACAAAAAATTTAATAAGATAGCTCAGGTACTAACATACCAAGATAAATTCATCACAGTGGGACAGAACTCAGCAATGAAAACAATTGTGAAAAATCTGAAACAAGCAGAAAACGTAGCTCTCGAGAGTATAGGATAAAATAAATAACTTGGAGGGTAACGTTACCCTCTTTCCAGCACTTCTCCATCATCACAGAACATATTGACACGATTCTACCACAATTAGAGAACACTAGAGATCATTTCAGGGCACTTATGCAAGGAATTTTCGAATGCTGGTGATGGCAAGATCACAAATGACTTACTCCCAGTTCGTATGAGCTACGTCAGATAGTTAGTCAAGGCATACATAAACATAAATTGAAGCCATTGTTCCGGCAGTAGGGAATTTATGCAATATTACCCGTACTTGGAAGCCAACACTAACACCAACATCAGTGATAGTTCATGTACCATTCATCACGGAAGACCTGTTCGACAGTATACCAAATACACCCCTTCCTCATAGAAACAAACAACACTTTAGTCATCATCAACATCAACACAGACACCGAACTCATCATGGTCTCCAAGAGACGAGACACTGTCACTTTCGCAAGTGAGTCAACGATTGAGCGAAAGTGCCGCACATCCTTACATGCTGTTCATCTTTTGTCCTGCGTACATTTT